>NC_056729.1:1860208351-1860508351 GCF_019279795.1 Protopterus annectens
TTGTTTTTTTTCGGTGGTCAGACTGTAGTGAGCTGCAGTTTTGACAACCTGCAGCTGTGCTTTCAGTTCCTCATCTGATGAGCTATACAGTTTTAAATCATTGACAAAGAGAAGATGAGAAGTCGTTAGACTTTGTTGTTTTCTAGAAGCCAAACTGTAGCCATGGCCTAAGTAAAGTAAACAGCTTAATGGCAAGGCAGAATAGCAAGGGTGACAGAGAGCCACCCTGGAATATCCCCCTTTGAATTTTTATACCTTGTATAATAATTTGCCCTTTATCATAGCTTAATTACAAAGTAGTCTGCCACTGTTTCATGGTTACTGTAATGTAGTCAATCAGTGTAGGGTGTATCTTATACATTTTTAAGCACTCTTTTATCCATGAATGTGGGATACTATCAAATGCTTTTTTGTAGTCAATCCATGCCATACTTAGATTCTTCCCCTTATTACAATTCTCCACTATAACTTTGTTTAACAAATGATCCTTTGTTTCATATGACTTTCTTTTATTGCCCCTTTGTTCTACTGCCATAATTGAGTTTTCTTCCAAATGACTATAAACTCCGTCAGCGTCAATTCCCGTGTATAGTCTGTACGCTGTCGGAAGACAAGTTATTGGTCTTTAATTTTTAGGGTAGCTTGTAGGTTCACTCTTAAGTAAGAGTACTGTTTTTCCTGTTGTTAACCAGTGTGGTGTGTGCTTGGGGTGTGCATATAAATAGTTCTTACTCATGGCTAAATCCTCGTGCAAAAACGTTAATACTTTAAGGCAAAAGTTAGGTACTGCATTTGGGCCTGGGGTTTTCCAGTTAAAGGCTTTTCTCAACTTCATTTCAATCTCTCTGGCTGCTAGTTCATCCCATTTCATATCCTGTACCTTTAAAATTCTTAGTCTTTCTTTTACTTCTTCTATCCATCTAGCATCTTTGTTATGTTCTACAGGGTCTTCATAGGTACTTCTCCAAAGTGTATCTACTTCCTCTTTTTTGGCGGTCTATTAATTCCTTTTACCATATTTCCCAATTCTCTATAAAACATTTTTGGGTCATCAGCAAATTGTTTATTTTGTGCTTTTCCCTTATAGTTATCTTTGTATCTTCTAAGTCTTTCTGCCCGTTTTGAAATTTTTAGTTTATTATCTCCAATAGTACATAATAGATCCTGGTCTGTTCTAATACTGCGCATTGCTTTTATCACATCTATCTTTCTTAATATTTTTGTTGATCGTTCCCTCTTCTATAATCTTCTATCAATGATACTTCTTGTCTTAGCTGCTTCATAGTTTTCTCTGTTCGATATTTCCATGATGGTATTTCGCTGTTGCCCCCTCTTTTCCCTCACTACCCTATGTTCCTGTGGTAGAACTTTATCAGTCATTAATTTAGCAGCACAGTAATATATTCTGTTTACTTCTATTATATTGCATGGGTCTCTATGGACAGTCCTAATTACTGGGTTCGTTTATTTTATCAAGCTTCCGACTTTTGGGGTTTTATTAACCTTCTGCAGTCTATTTCTCTCAATGATCTTGATATATCTATCTTTATCTATTAAATAAAGCAACTCTTCTCTTAACTCCTTTTCTTCCATATTGAGGGCACATCCCTTGTTTTCCATTTCCTGTGGGCATTCTATAGAAAGTTCTATAGCATCTTCCTGTGGCACATTCGTTTCAGTTTCATCCTGGTACTCACTGGCCTATCACTCTTCAACATTGACTGCAGAGTTTCCACAGTTTCCTGTCCCATTCCTTCCTGTCTAGCTTCAAGTGAACATTTATACTGGCTTCCTGTGGAAGGCTCCAAAACATCTTGATATGTCACCTGACCAATTGCTTCCTGTTCCACTGGTTTCCATTTAATTTGGATATCCATTGCTCTATCCTGTTGTGGTGCTTTCTGCATTTGATTTTCTACACTGAATTCTTCTCTTTGCAGCTGTTCAATTATTTCTATTTCTTTAACTTCTCCATTACTAATTTATTTTTCTACTTTTCCATTTAGTCTTATTTTTTTGTATTGTAAACTTTTCCATATCTGGATTCCTTTGATTATATTTTTCTTCAAATATCTTTGGTGCAGATCTGGTTACAATAAGGGCCCAACAATGGATAGTTCTGGTGCTGAACAAAGCACAGAAGTGACAATGAGGGACATTGTGGTCTGGGCCTAGACAAGTTACCCAGTAAGAGTGGAAGTCTCGGTGTGGTATTTGCTTTCAACAGGCAAGACAATCTTTTTATGACATCAGTTAGTGCAAGGAAAAAGGATCCTGGCTTCCTGTGGAAGGCTCCAAAACATCTTGATATGTCACCTGACCAATTGCTTCCTGTTCCACTGGTTTCCATTTAATTTGGATATCCATTGCTCTATCCTGTTGTGGTGCTTTCTGCATTTGATTTTCTACACTGAATTCTTCTCTTTGCAGCTGTTCAATTATTTCTATTTCTTTAACTTCTCCATTACTAATTTATTTTTCTACTTTTCCATTTAGTCTTATTTTTTTGTATTGTAAACTTTTCCATATCTGGATTCCTTTGATTATATTTTTCTTCAAATATCTTTGGTGCAGATCTGGTTACAATAAGGGCCCAACAATGGATAGTTCTGGTGCTGAACAAAGCACAGAAGTGACAATGAGGGACATTGTGGTCTGGGCCTAGACAAGTTACCCAGTAAGAGTGGAAGTCTCGGTGTGGTATTTGCTTTCAACAGGCAAGACAATCTTTTTATGACATCAGTTAGTGCAAGGAAAAAGGATCCCCAATGGGGTACTTAGCTTTAGAAGACTTGAACTTCAACTCGGAAATGTAAACTCAGGTAGCGTCCGACTGGTACTCGTGCGAACTGCTTCTGCTTTGGGCTCCATGGCAAGAAAGACTGGTGTAATGGCGTTGGCTGCCTGACTTTATACTACTGATGACCTGACGTCAGTCCTCAAGCAACAGCAACTGACACAGAAATACTAAGTCTTTGGTATTTCGGCTGGCTGAGGGCTACCCTGGCAGGGATAACCCAAATGTGTTGACTGCAACAGTGAAACAGGAAGAACATCTGCTCCTCTTAGATATTAGACTGGGAAGAGGTGTTTCGGATGCTTTGGGGTATATGTGGTGGGGACAGGGAGTGAAGTTTTCACTGAACCTGTCAGCCAGCAAGTTTGCTATATCCATAGGTTCTATAAATGTAGCACCATTAACTAAGAGTTCAGTGCAGATCTGGGCCTTACCTTTGAGGTTACGGATGTAACTAAAAAAATGCCTTGCGGTTACCCTTAATTAGGGAAGCTAATTTGGATTCATAGTTAGCTTGAGTCTTATTTGCTTGTTTAAGTTGAGGAGGGAGTATTTTCAGTTTTAAGACCATTTCCTCCTAGTCTTAGACAGCAATTGTGTTCTCCTACTATATAGCCTATTAATGACAAATGTCCACCAGGCAGGTCTGTTTTTCCTTGAAGAGCTTATTTAATTTTATTTATTTATTTCACATTTGTTTACTGGGAAGGTCCAACTGGGCCAATGGCCCATTTTTAGCAGAGGCCTGGGGATAAGCTCCATAGTTATACAGAGAACACATTCATATGAAAGAGTGTAATGTAGCAAATAGTAACAATAAAAATCAATTTAGCATAGGATAAAGGTATACTAGTTGTGAGAAAAATACAGATCCATATTGGCATCTAAACAAACAAAATTTCACAAATTCTATCAGGTATGGTAGATCTAATACAATTGTACAGGTGCTTGTATAAAGCATTGGTGTCTAACTCAGCATAGGTGTCTGTTTCATCAGTGGGGGGAGGGGTTATGAAGCTATTTATGCTGTCACATAAGAGGTTGTAATTGGCCTTGGAGAAGTTTAGTCTAGTTGTTGCCAAGGGGGGTCTTGTGTTATAGTTACTTCTAGCAAGACTGGTTTGTGGTCAGATCTCACTGGGATGGCCACACATACTGGGGGTGGTGCAGCGGTCTCCCATGTTGGTGAGCACCAGGTCCAAGATGTTCGACTCCCTTGTCGGTAATGTCAACCAGCTGGTCCAGGGCATTGGAGCTAACAAAGTCCAGGAACCTTTGGGCATGTGTCTTAAAAAATGTGTAATTACCCACTCTATGGACAAGTAATTAAAGTCACCCAAAACCATGGTGTTTGGTTTTATCTTGATTGACTCAAGTAGAGCCAAGGAAGCTGACTGGATGTCCTGATTCATGGTGGGAGTCCTACAGCTGGCAATGACCTGAAGAGGTGTCTTACCTACACTCAAATTGCACCTGAAGTAATTCAAGGGAATTGTGCCGTTTAACCAAACTAGAGGTACATTTATCTTTAATGAATATTGATACACCACTTCCTTTAGTTCTCATGCCTTCAGTTTGTGATCTGAATGTGTGGAAGGAAATGGAACCTGGTATAGCTTGGGTGCTCTCTGCACCCTTAAACCAGGTCTCTGTGACTGCACAAATGTCAGCATCTTCCAGAGCGAGGACTGCTGCCACAGAGTGCATTTTTCCGTTTAGACTCCTAGCATTTAGCAGCATAACCTTGAGGTTGTTTTTAGAGAGTATTTTTACGTCAGAAATTAATTTTGTTCTTGTGACATTTCCTAAGAAAGACATAATGGGGATGGCAAGAGCCTTAGCCAGTAACTGAAATCCCAGGGGTGACAAATGAAGACCATCTCTGGCAAAGCATGGACAAAGTGTTGCCTTTCATTTTCTGATGTACCAGTAGTCTTATGTCTAGTTACATTTCAGGTTCAGCATTGCCTGGAATGAGACCCTGGGTGGGTACCAGTACTAGTAATACCTCAAGCCCCTTGCATAGCTTCAGTACACTTGAAATAAATTTGCCTGGACTACCTTTTTCTCCATTTACTAATTTTGTAGCTAAAATCTGCTATTTTGCCTCTCATTACATATTGCCCCAACCACCAAGTCACAATTACACTGACAGCACCCTTGCTTACAGGCCAGAACTGTCACAACCTAGCTTTTTTGATGATATTTTTGGGCACATTGTGTCTACTCTGTGTGTTTCTTAGGAATGAGCATAACTGCTGACTCTTGTACATCAAAAATATGCTCCAAGAAACATTTGAAGGGAATACTTTCTCTTCCCAAATCTCTTCTAAGTGCTCTACAGTGCCCTCCTTATAACAGCTCAAAAGGTTAAATGGTATAGATGGCACAATGCATGTGTAATATGATTAGGTTCATAGGTTCATACTAGGCTATCTGCCCTAGGGCATTTATAAGCCTAGCCAGAATGTGTTTGGCTTTCTCCACCCATTTTAAATTTATTTTGCTATGCCCTTTTTCGAGGTTAGTATACTGTGCCTCTGTCTAACAGTGACACAGAAGTGATACCCGGGGTAAACCTACGATCTCCCATCCACTCATCAAGATTCCTCTTGAAGAGAGTCAATGAGGGACTCTGCCTAACCTGGACTGGGATTTTATTCCAGAGTGAAGGGAGCCTCTGGGTTATGAATCTGTCCCTCCAGCATGTCCTATTTATTTCAGTGCTGAGGTTCAAGTCTCGAGCTGTAGCTCGATGGGATTTGGATTTTCTGAGGTGCAGCATGTCCATTAATTCTGGGTTGGACATGGCTTTATACGTCAGGCACAGATCGCCTCTGAACAGGCGGTATGCCACTGAGTAGAGCTGGTGTTTCTTTAACCGGGCAGCATATGGCATCTGTTTGAGTCCGTTGATCCTCTTGGTGAGGTACTTTTGGGGTCTTTCCAGTTGCTGCAGGTGTCTGGTAAGGTACATCCCAAAAGGGGCATTGTACTCAATTATGGGCCTGATGAGGGATGAGTAAAGAGACACGATGACATCCCCTGATCTAGATGTGAATCCCTTCATGATTAGGTGGGCTATATAAAATGTTTTTCTAACCACTTTGGCCACGTGGTTGGCAAATGAGAGATTGCTATCAACTTGGGTCCCCAGGTCCCCAATTACTTCTTCTGTACTTAATGGATTACCACCTATGTGGTAATTTGTGGGCACTTTGTTTTTGCCAAAGGAGATGACTATACACTTTTTGGCATTTAGCTTGAGGCCATGGCTCTGGCACCAGTTGTCTGTTTCTATGAGGCCCTTTTGGAGGATGCTTGAGTCGGCTGGAGAGTCGATTATGGCGCCCAGTTTGCAGTCATCTGCGAACTTGGTCAGCCACAGTCCTTCCGTGTTGGCCTGTACCTCCGAGAAATATATACCGAACAAGAGAGATCCCAGGACTGAGCCTTATGGGACACCACTTGTAACTGGTTTGGAGTCTGATGGCTCCAGCAATTCTAACCATGTGGGTTCTGTCCTTGAGCCAATTTGCAATCCATCTAGTGACATAGGGGTTTATATTTAAGCTGGTGAGCTTATCTATAATGCCCGAGTGGGGAATTGTATCGAAGGCTTTTGCGAGGTCCAGGTAGGCTGTGTGGACCACCTTCCCCTCGTCAATGGCCGTGGTGACTGTTTCAAAGAAATCAACCAGGTTTAAGAGGCAGGATCTACCCTTAAAGTCGAACTGGGTAGGATCCAGTGTTTGTAGGTCCCCAATATCTTTATTTATGAGGTCCATGATGATCCTTTCCATAGCCTTGCAGACCAAGCTAGTCAGGCTTATGGGGCGATAGTTTCAAGGATCCGTTGAGGCACCACCTTTATGGAGAGGGACCACTGTTGCTGTACGCCACTCTTTGGGCACATATCCTGTAGTAAGGCTGAGATTGAACAGTAGTTTTATGTTTGGGTTTAGCTCTTCTTGGAGTTCATGTAGGATGCAGCCCGGGACACCGTCTGGTCCCATTGATGCTGTGTTTTGCTTTGGAGAGCGCGGCTCTTACCTGCCCATCTCAGATGTCAGGGGGCAGCACTCTGCTGGCCTAGATATTTGCCCTTTGCTGGGAGGGGAGAAGTTTGCGCTGAATCTGTCAGCTAGGATGTTGGCAATGTCTGTGGGTTCGGTGTATTTTTTGTCATTTTGGACTAATTCTAAGCATATCTGGGAATTATCACCCAGGTTCCTAACATAACTAAAGAAAGCCTTGTGATTATCCTTAGTGTCCTGTGCAATTTTTCTCTCGAAGCTGGCCTTAGACAATTTTGTGTGTGCCCGTAGTTTTTTGCTAATACTGATCAGTGATGCCTTCCCTTTTTGGGATTTTGTTCTATCATTTAGTAGCTTCCTCCTTCTATTGTATAGTTTGTTTATGACTGGGGTCCACCAGACAGGACGTCTGCCTTTGGAGGATTGGGTCTTGGTTTTATTTGGGATCGCATGATCCATGCATTCCTGAAGGTGTTCATAGAATGCTTTTATAAAGGATTCTGCAGTCTGGGCCGTATTTTCCACAGGCCTGGGGGCTTTGAAGGATTCCACCTCAGTTTTGAGGAGTGTGAAATTTGCTTTAGAGAAGTTTTTCACTGTGGTTTTCTGGGCAGGGGGTGGGGTCGGGATGTGAATATCCAGTGAGATTAGTTTATGGTCTGATCTTACCAGTGAGGGATACACTTCTGGTCTGGAGCATAGAGTCCCCATGTTGGTGATGATCAGGTCCAGTATGTTTTCCCTCTTGTGGGAGTGGTAACAAGTTGTTCCATAGCATTTGAGTTTATAAATTCTAGGAACCTTTAGGCTAGGGTGTTGGAGCTAGAGTAATGCTCCCAGTCTATGTTTGGGTAGTTGAAGTCGCCCAATATAATGGTGCTTGGAGAGACCTTCATATTTTCCAGTGTTCTGAGGAAGGCCGAGTGGGGTTCCTGGGTTTGGGAGGGTGGTCTGTAGCAGGCTATAAACTGGAAGGCAGTTTTACCCACTGTTAGTTGCACATGGATAGTCTCTGATGCTTCGTGCTTTGCCACCAACCTGGAGGTGTGGGCATCTTTGATGAATATCGATACTCCCCCTCCTTTTGTGGTTCGGTCCAAGTTTTGGGGCCGAAAAGCATGGTATGAGGTATAACCTGGTAGTGCTGGGGTGCTCTCGGGAGCCCTGAACCAGGTTTCTGTTACTGCACAGATATCGATGTTCTCCATGCTAAGGAGAGTTTCAAGTGCGTGCATCTTGAGGTTTAGACTTCTGGCGTTGAGTAGCATTACTCTTAGTTTCTTATCCCCTGTGATACCTATGGAGGTGGGTTTGTCTTTTGAGCCTTGCCTAAAAAAGGCATTATGGGGGTAGCAAGAGCCTTTGCCAATATCCGAAAGCCCAGGGGTGACAGGTGCAAGCCGTCCCTAGCGAAGCATCGTGGCTTGTTGAGCATATCATCCCCTTTGAATGACACCAGTACTTAAGCCAATTGTTGAAATTGATCATCTTGTCTTCATATTGTGGCATCATTCTTGGTGAGGGTAAGATGCTACTCAAGGTCAGGGTCATACCGGCCTGGGCTACATGCTCAGAGAGCTCCTCTATGTCTCTTTTCATGTAGTCCAGGGAGGTACGTCTCAGGTCATTCACACCAGCATGGGCAATGACTGAGTCATATTTGTACTTGCCTTGGAGTGACCTGAGTGCTTGTGTTATGTGGCAGATCCTAGCGCCCAACAGGCTGCTCACCGTGACCCTCTCTTTGTTCATCTTGGTGAGTGGGACGTCAGTGTGCCTGACGATAGAGTCACCTATTACAAGTGTATCGGGTGTGTTGTTTAGTCTTAAGGGCTGTGACTGTTCGGCACACTGGCTTTGTGAAATATGTGTTGCATGTGTTTTGTTTTGGGGTAGCGGCTGCTTGGGTGTCTGCTTTGGAGGTCTCTGCTGCTTCGGCAGATCTTTATTTAGAGCCTCCGAGTATGTTTTTGTGTGATTATGTGTTTGGTTTGCTGTCGTGGTAGGTCTATGTGAGACTGGAATTGTAGTGAGTGTGGTTTCCTTCTCCTCCTGACTGGTTATGCCAGTACTGAGTTGAGAGAGCTTAGCCTCCAGTTTGGCTATATGGTTGCATCTCTCACATGTGTTGGAATTTGTTGGGAGGAGGAGAGGGTTGTTTGTGTACATGAGGCAGTTGTAACATTGCCTCAAGATTCCCAGATTCACCAGCTGGACCGGAGAGGAGATTGACAACTGACCTTTGGACATGCTAGAATAATATTGGGAATTCCTTAATAATTGAAAACCAGGGCCAGTGGGGAGTGAGGGTCTAGTGCTTTTAATTTTTAGTGCTGACTTATATAATTGCTTTAGTGAGCAAGTGCCAGGTAATTAAGTGCAATGTGTTACAGGTAACTTAAATGCAAAAACGACAAACAGTAACTTTCTTTCAAGTGAAACAAGGAAATAAGTACAGTAAGCAATGCAGATATCACTAGTGATCCACAGAAATGCTGAGAAGCCGCGTATTAGGTGGAATTAGCGTTCCAGGGAAATAACAAGCAAACAAACAACAAGCATATAAACAAAGCTAGATTCAGCAGGCCTGGTTCTAGTCTATGCTACAGCAAACAAGGTGTACCAATTTCAGTAAGATACAGTTCAAATATTCAGGCACTATAAACCTTTAACCAGAAATTCCCAGCTCAGAAGGGCAGAGTCCAGCCTCTTCTCCCACAAGAGTGCAGACCACAAACCTTCTTAATGTAAAATAACTGGCCTGAAGCCCAAGTGCTTAAACCAGAACTAATACACTTTAAGAATAACAGACACTGGGCTCTCAATCAGCAGTTCCCAACTTAGATGGATGAAAGCTACCTGTCCTGCCACCACAGTACATGCCACAAACCTTCCTAATGTAAAACAACTGGTCTGGAGCCCAAGTGCTTAATCCAAAAGACTTAGAATGATAGCTACACTTTAATCAAGTTACTACCAAGCAGTAATAAATACAATTGAATACTTTCGAGAATGCCTGGATTAGTGCTCAAGTTACACAAACAAAGCTAGATCCAGCAGGCTCGAATCCAGTCTATGCCACAGCAAACAAGGCGCACCAACTTCAGTAAGAAGCAGTTCAGATATGCATGCACTATAAGCCTTTAACCAGAAATTCCCAGCTCAGAAGGGCAGAGTCCAGCCTCTCCTCCCACAAGAGTGCAGACCACGAACCCTCTTAATGTAAAATAACTGGCCTGAAAGCCCAAGTGCTTAAACCAGAATTAATACACTTTTAGAATAACAGACACTGAGCCCTCAATCAGCAGTTCCCAACCTAGAAGGATGTAAGCTACCTGTTCTGCCACTACAGTGCAGACCACAAACCCTCTCAGTGCAAAACAACTGGTCCGAAGCCCAAGTGTTTAAACCAAAAGGCTTAGAATGAGTTACACCAAGCAGTAATAAATACAATTGAGTACTTTTAAGATGATGCAAAAGTAAAAAAGTAGGTAGAAACACAAGTACAGTAAAAGCAGATGAAATTTTTTTTTTTTCTGAATAAGTGCTGAGATCAAAGAAACAGATTTGAGTGCTGAAACTAGAAAACTGTTATAAGAAAAAAAAACTAAGCTAGAAGGCTTCCCTCCAACACAGAAGGGCTTGGGGGCTCAGAAGCGGCTTGGGGGCTCAGAAGCCTACAAATAGTCTATACCTCTTAACAGGAAAGGCAGGAAACAAGCTTAATTTTTTTTTTCCGTTTCCCATATGCTCTCTTTGTACACAGTAGGAGTGCCTGAAATCAGAATACGATCTCACTGCACTCAGTTGAGTGAGCAAATGAGATGGGCCCAGAAGGAGTATCCAAACACAAATTTACAAGAGGAGGGGGCAGTTGCAAGGCCACTAAGATTAACACCAAAACAAAAACAGGGAGGGTGGATGGGTCTAACTGAAGAGCAGAGTCAAAACTTCCAGTTCAGTTAATATTCCTGCAACACAGTTAAAATCAATTTAAATACTGTATTTTTTGAAAAAAAAAAAAAGAGCAGAAAATGTACTTAAATTCTCTTATACGTCCAGTTGAATACAGCAAGTTCTTAGCCAGCCAAAGCTGAGGATTTTAAGCAGAAAATATTTCACACTGTACCACTTAAATAGGCAAGGACAGGAAATCAAAGAATGTGACTACCCCCACACCTGTAATTACTAGCAAATAACAAAATTCAGCAAACACTGACTAACTTCCAGTTCAGTTAATATTCCTTCCACACAGTTAAAATCAATTTAAATACTGTATTTTTTTTAAAAAAAAGAGCAGATAAAGGTACTTAAATTCTCTTATACGTCCAGTTGAATACAGCAAGTTCTTAGCCAGCCAAAGCTGAGGTTTTTTTAAAAAAAAATCTTATTGACTTTTAAACCTGTAGCAATTGCTTACAGCTGCTACAGTTTATACCAGGTACGGAGCACTAAAGCTCTTTAATTAAAGTCTTGACCTGTTGGGGGGGGGGATATATCTCTCAACATTTTAGTGTAAGAAATCTGGACCAAGTCTGACAAAATGGTGGTGACAAAGGCCCAAAATTATGGACAAATTTTAAATATTGCTCTTAGAAACTTAGAACGTTACTAACAGGGTTTGTGTTAACATTCATTTTTTCTGAGGGATTTGAAGTCTGAAACTCAAATGTATGTCATTATTTAGTGACTTCTATACTCAGATCATCCCAGTGATTTGCCAGAAAAAACACTCATTTTACGTGGAACAGACCAAAAATAGGAGGCAAAAATCTGGACATTTGTCACTTTTCAAACTGTAGCAGCTGCATTTGTAGCAAGCAGCTACTGCAGTTCACTCGTGGAGCTTTGAACGGAGTACTGACCTGGCAGAAAAACAAAAACTTTTAAAATGTAGCAAAGCGGCTGAAGACGACACATGAAGCACTAAATCTCTGCATTTCATCTGGAGGGAGAACCGCATCATTCTGATACTTCTTATATAATTATAGAAATATAGCAATACTTAAGAAATAGTCCCTGCTCTTGGGACTGTGTCCCAACACTTTAGTCAGGTAATCAGGCAACCATGGGGATCTTCAAAATGGTACGTTAAAAAAGTCCCCCCTCGACACATGAGAAAATTTAGCAAGCTGCATAATACTTGAACGGGTTAC
Source organism: Protopterus annectens (assembly GCF_019279795.1). Classification (NCBI taxonomy): domain Eukaryota; kingdom Metazoa; phylum Chordata; order Ceratodontiformes; family Protopteridae; genus Protopterus; species Protopterus annectens. The sequence continues at coordinate 1,860,220,342 of NC_056729.1, forward strand.
AGTTAAACTACTCCAAGAATTTCACTGCTTCTGCCATAACTATAAATGCAGTATATCAATTTTATTTACAAAGCCAATGCTGCACTGATCTAGCACTAACAAGTAAAATATCTGCAGAATGCCTCTCAACTCTTCCTGATTTCACAGAATGTCACTAATTTTGGCTCATGTCTTCACCTTGCCTGGCTAAACATTTTTGGAATTCCTGGTAAAGAACTGCTGACACCTAGCCCTTCAGTGTCAGTAAGTTGCATAACATAAGACACAAACTCCAGCCTGCTATCAACATGAAAAACGAGAGGAAATGAAGTGGGACAGTAAATGATATAAGCTAGGATTTATTAGCATCACCTCATTTTGTGATTCATTGAGCTTGACACTACCTTCTACCCACAATAAGATGGTATCCAAGTAGTCTTCAAGAGTAGAAAAATCTAGAACGGGATACAGAGGAAATGAGAGGCAGTGCTGACCATCATCAGCATTACAGGGATACTGAATGTCCCAACATCAGGTCTCCACAGGAAATAAGAGGCAGTGCCGAATATCATCAGCATTACAGTGATACTGGATGTCTCTATATTAGGACCCCACAGGAAGTGAGAGACAGTGCTGAATACCATCAGCATTACAGTAATACTGAATGTCCCTTGACAGGTCCCCACAGGACATGAGAGGCAATACTGAATATCACCAGCATTACAAAAATACTCAATGCCCCTATGTCAGGTCCCCCACAGAAAATGAGCCGCAGTGCTGAATATCATCAGCATCACAGTGATACTGAATGTCCCTACGTCAGGTCCCCACAGGAAATGAGAGGCAGTGCTGAATATCATCAGCATTACAGTGATACTGAATGTCCCTACATCAGGTCCCCACAGGAAATAAGAGGCAATACTGAATATCATCACTACAGTGATACCGAATGTCCCTACATCAGGTCCCCACAGGAAATGAGAGGCAATGCTGAATATCACCACCATTACAGTGACACTGAATGTCCCTATGTCAAGTCCTCACAGGAAATGAGAGGCAATACTGAATATCATCAGCATTACAGTGATACAGAATGCCCCTACGTCAGGTCCCCACAGGAAATGCGAGGCAATGCTGAATATCATCAGCATTACAGGTATACTGAATGCCCCTACGTCAGATCCCACAGGAAATGAGAGGCAATGCTGTATATCATCACTACAGTGATACTGAATGCCCCAACGTCAGGTCTCCACAAGAAATGAGAGGCAGTGATGAATACCATCAGCATTACAGTGATACTGAATGCCCCAATGTTAGGTCCCCACAGGAAATGAGAGGCAATGCTGAATATCATCAGCATTACAGTGATACCGAATGCCCCCAACGTCAGGTCCCCACAGGAAATGAGAGGCAGTGCTGAATATCATCACTACAGTGATACTGAAGGTCCCTACGTCAGGTCCCCGCAGGAAATGAGAGGCAGGGCTGAATATCGTCACTACAGTGATACCGAATGCCCCTACGTCAGGTCCCCGCAGGAAATGAGAGGCAGTGCTGAACACCATCAGCATTACAGTGATACGGAATGTCCCTATGGCAGGTCCCCACAGCAAATGAGAGGAACCCGCTGAATATCATCCACACTACAGTGATACTGAATGTCCCTACGTCAGGTACCCACAGAAAATGAGAGGCAGTGCTAAATACCATCAACATTACAGTGATACTGAATGTCCCTACATCAGTTCCCAACAAGAAATGAGAGGCAGTGCTGAATATCATCAGCATTACAGTGATACTGAATGTCCCCACGTCAGGCCCCCACAGGAAATAAGAAGCAGTGCTGACTATCATCAGCATTACAGTGATACTGAATGTCCCTAAGTCAGGTCCCCCACAGGAAATGAGAAGCAATGCTGCATATCAGCATTACAGTGATTATGAATGCCCATATGTCAGGTCCCCGCAGGAAATGAAGAGGCAGTGCTGACTACCATCAACATTACAATGATACTGAATGTCCCTACATCAGGCTCCCACAGGAAATGAGACGCAGTGCTGAATATCATCAGCATTACAATGATACTGAATGTCCCTACATCAGGCTCCCACAGGAAATGAGACGCAGTGTGGAATATCATCAGCATTACAGTGATACTGAATGGCCCTACATCAGGTCCCCACAGGAAACGAGAGGCAATGCTATCATCACTACAGTGACAATGAATGTCCCTACGTCAGGTCCCCACAGGAAATGAGAGGCAGTGCTGAATATCATCAGCATTACAGTGATACTGAATGACCTTACATCAGGTCCCACAGAAAATGAGAGGCAATGCTGAATACCATCAGCATTATAGTGATGCTGAATGCCCCTACATCAGGTCCCCACAGGAAATGAGAGACAGTGCTGAATACCATCAGCATTACAGAGAAACTGAAAGTCCCTTTGTGAGGTCCCCACAGGAAATGAGAGGCAATGCTGAGTTACACCGATACTGAATGCCCCCATGTCAGGTCCCCACAGCAAATGAGAGGCAGTGCTGACTATCATCATCATCATCATTACAGTGATACTGAATGTCCCTATGTCAGGTCCCCACAAGGAAATGAGAGGCAATGCTATCATCACTACAGTGACACTGAATGTCCCTACGTCAGGTCCCACAGGAAATGAGAGGCAGTGCTGAATATCATCAGCATTACAGTGATACTGAATGTCCCTACGTCAGGTCCCCACAGGAAATGAGAGGCAATACTGAATATCAGCAGCATTACAGTAATACTGAATGCCCCTATGTCAGGACCTCACAGGAAATGACAGGCAATGCTAAATAACATCACAATTACAATGATCCTGTGGGGGCCTGACGCAGGGACATTCAGTAAGTGAGGCAATGATGAATATCATCAGCATTACAGTAAGTTCCCCTACGTAAGTTCCCTTAAAGGACAACAGGATTCTATTATTAAATGCTCAACTTCTCTGCCCTTTTTCTCCCTGTTTACAGTCACTGCCATAAATAAACAATGCAGTGTTTAAAAATGTCCGTTTCTCTCCACTAGAACAGTAACTTACTGTACTGTAGTAGTTTCACTTTTAAAAAACTTTTATCCCACCTTGGAAAAGCTTTCTGCATTCTCCAATTCACTGATGTAAAGGCCAATAAATACAGATAGCTTTCTAGCCAATTCCCACCACAAACTGATATCACCATGACCATCCTAAAAATCCACATATGCTGTGATGTCAGATTCCTGGTCCTTCCCTACCCGTACAGAAAGTAATGGCTAGAACAAGGAAACAATGCACGAGTCAAGTCTACTATGAGCTGTCAATCACAGCAGGTAATAGCTCAAATTACCCTTAGCACTTTGACAGCCAGGGAAGTTAGGTGTGGGGGGGGGAGCTGGAGAGGAGTTGTAGTACAATTCAGCCATTCTAAAAAAAAAAGCAGCAGTAAGAAACACTTTGAAAGTCTGTTCTGTGGCATTTACATTGTGTTTTAAGTAGTCATTGAAAGACATGAAATGCTATTTAAAACTGACTGAAAGACAGCTGTGTATGCATGTAAAATCAATGCAGTGACAGGAGCTTAAGGAAGAAAGAGGCCTGTCTGATGTTTTACAGACAGGCAATGCATTGTGGGATACCTAGAGGTAGACTATACAATCAGGATCACTTCAAGATGCTAGACCCCATGTGGTCAGGCTCGGACATTACACACAAAAATATTTAAAAACCTGTAAAAAGTCCCAGAGTGGTGTTAAAATGTGGGAAATACCAAATCATGATGAAATAAACATGTTTTTTTCAGTACGTAGGTGCGGTTCTCCTTTAACCAAGAACAATCAAGGGTCAAGAACTGAAACCCTGCCCACTGTCACACTCCTTTTCTCAAATGGGTGACCATCAGATGAATTGACATCTGACAGCACCCAGTGATAGCAGTTTGAGTGGAAGGAGGTAAACCACTCAGAGAGAGCACTTCATACACCACAGTAAGTACTAATATCAAATCTTAGTACTAATTAACATGGTTGACTATCAAAATCTGGAAATGCACTTGTGCATTTTATCATGCAGTTGAAATCTAATGTTGAAAATAGATTTTATGTCACAATTTCAAAACATGTTAAAACCGACTGTTCGGTATTCGATGTTTTGAAAATGTGACTGTTGAACTGCATTTGCCATCCGGATATCGGTATTACAGATTCACTAGGTGTGAATTTCAATTTTTATAAACTCTGAAAACTATGCATTTGATTTAATGCTACTCGAAGAAGTGCATTTCTGGATTTTGATAGTAAACCAACTTACATCCAACCTTAACATTTGAAAACACTCTGGTAACCCCTGTAAAATCAAGTCTGTAAACTATACTAGTCCTACCTCAATACAGGTCCTGACAACATGAATTTGCAATTCCCTAATATCTCTGTGACTAGCTTGGTAGATGCAGGCATCCTGTGACCTGTAGCAATCGTCTCACGAACTCATACAACGTGTTAAAAAATTAACACAGGATGCAAGAGATGTACATACACAACTTTCTTGGAGGCAAAAATCTCGCTTACAAACAAGGTTGTCAAGAACACTCACACACACCACTCATCACAAACAGGTCTTCTTATGCTGAGGCACTTAAAAGAAACCTCTCCAAATCATAAAGATCTTCTAAGCCATCAAATGGTGGCAACTACACTCAGCAATCACTAAAGCCACACCAAAATCAAACACCTAACACACAAACCTACACCCAACTATTCTCCAAAAAGCCCCTGAAGACAAGCAAGCATTTCACCTAGTGCTCTAGTCATAGTAGAGAGTTCTACTGTATGAGACGCAGATGCCTCTCTCACAACACTGGACAAGAAGATAATAAGAAGTTATGTACTCACCATAACGTTCCATCTGAGTAGGTGGCTTCATTTGTCTGCAACCTGTGGGTCTTGGATCCGATATCGGATCCGAGCCGGCAACTTGTAATATAGCTTTGGATCCGAGCTCCTAGCTCCTTCCCTCACCCATAATCCCCTGCCAACCCCCAATGACCTCAGATCAAGTTTGCCCCCCTACGGATACCTGAGAAGGTGTTCCAACATGAAGAAAAGTAGGACAATATAACAGGACCAAGTTCTGAAGGCCAGGGGGAAGGAGGGGGGGATGGTTGCAGACAAATGAATCCACCTACTCACATGGAACGTTATGGTGAGTACATAACTTCTTAATCTGGAGTAGGGACTTCATTTGTCAGCAACCTGTGGGACAGAGTCCGCAGCTACCTGAATCTTGGGCGGCCATCATGGAAGGATGTTCCGGAGCACTGTGGAGCCAAAGGATGCTCTCCCTCTAGAAATTACGTCCAGTTTGTAGTGGTTGATAAAGGTATGAAATGAGGCCCAAGTGGCTGCCGAGCAAATATCATCCAGTGGAACTCTAGATTTAAAGGCAGCAGAAGTAGAGATGGAGTGAGTGGAATGTGCGCGGACTCCCTCAGGTGCGGGCCTCCCAGAAGCTTGATAAGCTAGAAGAATACATTGGGAAATCCAGCGTGACAAGGTGACCTTTGAATCGGCTTTACCTAAACTGAATTTGGCAAAGAAATGAACAGCTGATCGGATTGTCTGTGACCAGCAGTCCTATGAATATAAAAACGTAGCTGCCTGTGTACATCTAATGAATGCAGCTTGTACTCTCCTTTATTCTGATACTTAGGGAAGAAAACCGGTAAGTTGATGGACTGATTGATATTGATTTCTGAGGCCACCTTGGGTAGGAAGGAGGGATTGGTCCTGAGGTACACTCTGTCTGGATGAAAGACAGAGTAAGGAGGCTTTACGGAAAGGGCTTGAAGTTCCGAAACTCTTTTCGCTGAAGTGATGGCTACCAGGAATGCTGTTTTCCAGGACAAATATTTAAGATCGACCGAAGCAGCTGGCTCAAAGGGAGAAGCAGTCAAGGCTTGAAGGACTAGTGAAAGATCCCAAGGGGGTACGGCTTCTTTGATAGGGGGCCTGAGTAGAAAGGTACCCTTGAGAAAGGTTTTGCACAATTTAGCTGACATCAAAGGACCTATCTCATGTCCCACATGGTAATGGGAGATGGCTGCCAACTGTACCTTGACTGTCGAACAACTAGCTCCTTGCTGAAAGAGTCCGGTTAGAAAATCCAGTATGGACGGTAGAGGGGCAGTGAAGGGATCCAGATTATGATGTTCCGCCCAGACGGAAAAGCGTTTCCATTTACTGCGGTACACTTTCCTGGTGGAAGGTTTATGCGCTGCAACCAGGATGGCTTTGACTGGAGAAGAGATGCCGGGAGTTCTGACTAAGAGTGGAACAGGAGCAACCAATCTGTCAGCTTCAGGCTGTCCAGATTCGTGGTCGGTAAGCCCGATGGATGGGATATTAGATCCGGACTGGGATCCAGAATCCAGGGAGAATTCACTAGGTAAGACCACAGTAGCAGCAAAAAAACGGTAGTCTAACCACGAGCAGTATGTAACAAGTCAACAGGCAGTTCAAATAAGTCACTCACAGCGTCTTCAAAAGTAAAAAAGTAGTATATTTAATCCATGGAACAACAGAATAAGCGCTTTCGCGTAGGATCACCTACGCTTCCTCAGACATAAAAACATATAAAGACTCTCCCTCTTTTAAATCAAACAAGGCGGGAAGAGTGTATCAATTAGAAACACAATCATTCAATCTGTCAAATAATCAACTGTTTAAATATTTTAAAACCATGACAATGGTAGCTGTCACTATATCAACAACATCCTAAATCAACCTAACTTGCTCATAATTTCAAATATATACAAATGCTATTTCAAAAACATGTCATTCTTCATGGCGGTGTTAAAACAATTACAATAATCATAAAAATAAAAGAATCATAAAAATAAAAGAATCGTTAACTCATAGATTCCATAATAGACCACAACTGAATGCTTATAAACAGATCGTATGAGAGACATCAACAGTGAAGTTTCAGCGTTAGCATTTTACACCGATATTTCTTTAAATTACAAAACTAACATTTATATTGGTGTGGAACAAGCCCTATACTAATGCTCGGCTGTAATACAGCTATATACCTAAGAATAGAGCGAATTCTTCTATTATGAAATCGCAGATTACGTTGTTATTAACAGAAGCTTGTGACCAGCGTAAATAGTCACTATAAACAACCAGCATGATCTGTATGGCCATAACCTACACAAACTCAACTAGCGCATAATCACAATAACTATTGCTCATATAGTTTACTTTTTCATCATATTGACTTAATGATACACATTTCAAAAAGAACTACAATGTTAAAGACTTACTAAAATATGTAAATCTGAAAATCTTGCAGTCGGAGGGTGTTTTTACGAGATCGCATCATTACGCGAATTATCGTGCACATTACGGCTAGCTGAATTAAAGTAACATGCCCAGCAAGATGACGTGATTAAGAAATCCTTATTGGATGTGTATTTAGGCATATATATATTTAAAAACTGCCTAAAATACAATAGTAAACATTTAAAATTAATGTAACATGCCCAGCAGGATGACATGATGCAGAAGCCTTTATTAAACCTATATTTAGGCATATATATATTTATAAGTCGCCTGAGATGTAATGATAAACATATAGTGTGGGCCAAACGATTCCTAATTGTAAAAGGAGCACAAAAATTCTACTAGCTGTAAAACCAAATCCTGTCACATTAGTTATATCCAAGGAATATAGGCTATGTCATCTTACAATGACCATATATATAAAAATAATTTGCAAGACATTTGAGCACAACTAGATAGATGAACACTCTTATTATGTATTTCACCATATACCTGAGGTGTAAAACATTTGTCAAACATACAATAAAGTATTAAAACGTTATTTAAGTATATACATGATTAATTGTATATATATGAACAGGTGTATATGCATGGAACAATAATATAATAAATAAGACACAACAAATCTGATGACTACTAAGACCCTATATACAAGGTCACTGAATAGGTTCATAACTAAGGTATATAGAAGTACCAAATAGTAGAACCCATATTTGTATAAACCTACATATCATCAATAAAGACAATAATAGCACTACTAGTGCTGAATGAAATAAAACGAACTATAACAATAAACATTCTTATAAAACATCTAATATATGTATATGCAAACATATCAAAATGATACCTTAAAATGAATAAATATATACCTGAGTTTAACTGTGGCTGATACTGGATATATCAAACTAATACATCATGTAATAAAATATATTAATATGTAATAACTATAAAAATAAAAAAATTTTTTTTTTGTGTATTTGTTTGTTCTTAAATTTCCAATATTAATATACATATAGAGAATCCTAGGGCCATTAGACAATCAAAAAGCTGCAGACATTAGTGCATTAAAAAATATATATATATTTTCCCAATGTAACACGACTCCAAGGGGTATCCATATATTAGTATATTTCCATGATGTAATGAAAGTAGTTGAACAAGAAATAGCAATTAATTTGCTGAATGGTCCAAAAATTATTATATATCCATGACTACTTTATCCAGTATAATATGGCCCTTGACATTGTTGGTGAGACCACAGGTAAGGGAACCAAGTTTGCCGAGGCCTGAATGGGGCAATGAGGATCATTCTGCTCCCCAACCGCGAGGCTTTCTGTAAGAGCTTTAGCATCAGGGGTAGAGGAAGATAGGCATAAAGTAGACCGGGCAGCCAAACATGCACCAGAGCGTCTCTCGGGGCTTCCCCTGGTGGGGGAATCAGAGCGAAGAAGCTGTCGCATTTCGTATTTGAGGGAGAGGCAAAGAGATCGCAGCAGGGTTGCCTCCATTTTGCGAATATCTGCTTCGCTACTAGTGGGTTGAGAGTCCACTCGTAAGGGGAAAGAATGGTGCGGCTGAGTTTGTCCACCAGAATGTTGGCCCGCCCTGGAATGTGCGTTGCAATCAGAAAGCGGTTGGTGGAAATCGCCCATTCCCACACCCTCATGGCTTCTTGGCATAGAGGGTAGGACCTGGTTCCCCCCTGTTTGTTGATGTACCAAACAACAGACATGTTGTCCGACTGAATCGCAATAGTTCCTACGGGGAGGAGATTCTGAAGTGCTTGCAACGCTAACAGCAACGCTTTCATCTCCAGAACGTTGATATGCAGGGAGGTCTCTGTGTCGTTCTACGTGCCTTGGACTGTCCTGCCTGAATAATGCCCCCCCCACCTGAGGCGAGAGGCATCCGTGGTCACCGTGGCGAGACGGGGAGGAGTGCAGAAGGGCCGGCCTATATGGCGGTCCGGGGATTGGAGCCACCATAACAGGGCCCTCCTGCAAGCCTTGCTGATTGAGATAGGGTGGTAGAGAGGAAGAGATTGAAAGAACCATTGCACTTGAAGGGTCCACTGCAGTACCCTCATGTTTAGGTGAGCACATGGAAGAAGCGTTATCGCTGCCGCCATGGAGCCCAGCGCCCTCAGGACCAATTCCGCCGGTGGAGCTTCTGACTGGAGGATGGCCCGCACATGAAGTCTCAGATTCTATAGTCGTTCCAAAGTCAGGAAGGCTCGCAGATCCCTGGTATCTAATCTGGCCCCTATAAACTCTATGACTTGTTTCAGAGTAAGGGAAGATTTGTCCGTATTGATTGTGATGCCTAATTGGGGGGCTAGGCGGAGAAAGTAATCTCTGGCTGAGCAGAGTAGATGCCTTGTTGGGGCGGTCAGAAGCCAGTCGTCCAGGTACGGGAAGACCTGCATTCCCTGGAGTCTCAGGTGGGCCGCTATCACTGCTAAAACTTTGGTGAACACCCTGGGGGCTGCGGTGAGGCCAAAGGGAAGGACCCTGAACTGATAGTGACTGGCTCCCAGCCGGAAGCGGAGAAACCTCTTGGATCGTCTGTCCATTAGAATGTGGTAGTATGCATCCTTGAGGTCTATAGAGCACATCCAATCTTTCTCCCGTAAGAGGGGGAGAATGGATTGAAGAGTGACCATTCGGAATTTTTCCTTGGTTACTGACAGGTTCAAGAGGGAAAGGTCTAGGACTGGTCTCAAGCCCCCCATCTTTTTTAGCACCAAAAAGAACCTGGAGTAGAACCCTAATCAGAGCTGGTCTTGGGGGACGGGTTGGATAGCTCTTTTTTCTAGCAGCTGCTGGATTTCTGCAGCTGCAGCCTCCCTCTGATCGGGTGGTACATCGGGGAGGTTCCTGAGTTTGGGGACATGATACATTGGAATTTTGTAACCTCTGGATATAATTCGAAGCACCCAGCGGTCTGATGTGATGGACTCCCATGCCGCTACATGCCTCAAGAAGCGCCCCCCCCCGACTGCCTCCAGAGTGGAGCAGTCGGGCAACCCTTCAGGGCTGTTGCGTGGGCCAGTCAGAGAAAGATTCTCTGGACCCAAAGTTTTTCGGGGCCCCTCTGCCCCTAGGGCAGTGTCCTCCCTGTCCTCCTCTGCCACGGAAGGACTGGTTGTCCGGAGCAGGTTGGGAATGTTGCGATTTCCGGAACCACATCTTCTTCTGTCCCTTTTGGTTCTACGAGAAGGACCTCTGGGAAGCAGAGAAGCGGACTCTGATGGCAGACAACGTCTTCCCTTCCTTCTCGCTCTGGACTAGTGTTTCGCGAACGGTTTTGCCAAACAAGGCTGAACCATCGAAAGAGGCATTTGCAAAGGACGCCTTAAAGGGCTCCGCGAAGTCACAATGCCAGAGCCAGGCCTGACGCCTCATGACTAGGCCCGCTCCGCTAGCTCTAGCGGCTCCCTCAGTGGCGTGGGACAATAGCCGCATAGAGGTACTGGAAATAGATCTTAGAGTGGCCATTCGAGTGGAGTACAACTGCTTGTCCTCCGCCGATATGGACTCAGGGGGGGAAGCAGCGTATTCTTTGATAAGATCCCGCTGCATCCTGATGACATGTGCTATATAGTTCAGAGACCTTACTGAGAAGGTCACTCTACTAAAAAAGTACAGTTTTGTACCTACCATAAATGTAGATGTTCGAGGATCCACATTGCTGCAGTCATAACCTGTGGGTAGTCCGCTGTCCTCGGTCGGCCCGAATACCAAAGTGTTAGGCTGGCGTCGGTCATGGTCGCTCAGATCTGACGTCAGTACGCAGTAGTACTAAAGCGCATGACCGACGCCATATTCTCAGTCTTTCTTGCCCCAGATGTCAGAAGGCCTAAAAAGGAAAGGCCATAGCCAAAAATAGAAAATACCCAACAACCAATATAGAGAAAATAATAATTATCCCAAAAGAAACCCAGCAACCCCAAACAATAGAGGGAAGGAGGGAGAAAATTGGACTGCAGCAATGTGGATCCTCGAACATCTACATTTATGGTAGGTACAAAACTGTACTATGTTCTTCGTCTCACATTGCTGCAGTCATAACCTGTGGGTAGAATCCCAAAGCAAAGGTAAAGGGAGGCTGGCAAAACTAAAAGCATTAGGAGCTGCTAACATGCCCTGTAATACTGCAGTGGCAAACCCAGCCCTAGACTTGGAATAAAGAGGGAGATGGTAATGTTTAGTAAAAGTGTGCACTGAACTCCAAGTAGCTGCCTCCAAAATATCCTTAGTAGCTACCCCCCTTAAAAAGGCAGTAGATGTGGCAGTAGCCCTAGTGGAATGAGGTCTGATCCCAGCCGGGACATCCTTTCCATGATGAGAATAACAAAAAGCAATACAATGGCCAATCCACTTAGAAATAGTTTGCTTTGAAACAGCTTTCCCTTGTGAACCCAAAGCAAAAGAAATAAATAACTGTTGAGTCTGCCTGAACTCTTTAGTTCTACTCAAATAATAGCGTAACTGCCTGTGAATATCCAAAGAATGCAAGACTTTTTATCCTTTATTTTGGGGATCAGCATAAAAAGTAGGCAAATGAATAGACTGGTTTAAGGCCACATTAGAAATAACTTTAGGCATAAAAGTAGGGTTAGTACGCAAGGACACCCTATCCTTATGGAATATCAGGAAGGGTTCAAACGCCATGAGAGCCTGTAATTCAGATACCCTCCTAGCAGACGTAATGGCCAACAAAAAAGCAGTCTTCCAAGACAAAAACTTCAACTCAGATGTAGCTGCAGGTTCAAAAGGAGGTAAAGTAAGCTTTTCCAACACAAAATTGAGATCCCAGGAAGGAGTAGGAGCTCTACGTGGGGGTCTTATGTTCTTTGCCCCTCTAAGAAATTGTTTAAACAAAGGGTGAGAAAATAATGGAGGGTCACAATCATAGTGAGCAGAAATGGCTGCAGCATGAACTTTCACGGAGGAGAAAGACAAACCCTTGTCTAATAATTCAGTAAGGTACTGTAGAGTAAAACTCAAATTAGGCACTGAAACATCAAAGTTCTTTGCTGTGCTCCAAAGAAAAAATCTCCTCCATTTATCAGCATAAACTTTTCTAGTACTAAGTCGTCTGGCTTCCAAAATGACATTCAAAACTTGCTGAGGAAGCTGCGACCCCCCAGGGCCTAAAACAAAATATGCCAGGCTGTCAGATGCAGGGACTGTACCCTGACATTGAGAAAATGATTGCTTGCCTGGGACAAAAGGTGTGGAGTTGGTGGCAAAGGCCAAGGAGGCTCCTGTACTAAACTCCTCAGCAGAGGATACCAGTGCTGACGTGGCCAATCTGGTGCTATTAGAATCATGCAAGGCTTGTCCTGTCTGACTTTCAAGAGTACCCTGGGAAGGAGAGGCAGAGGAGGGAAAGCATATACGTGAAGGTTGTTCCAACTGAAAGATAGAGCATCCACTTTCCAAGCTTTTGGGTGAAACATCTTTGTGCAAAATTTTGGCAGTTGGAAATTTAGTGGAGAAGCGAACAGATCTATGTCTGGAGTTCCCCAAGCCACTGTCAACTGTTAGAATACATGAGGATCCAATTTCCACTCGTGGGGATCCACAATTTGTCTGCTCAAAACATCTGCTAAGGAGTTCTGTGCTCCTGGCAGAAACCGTGCTTGAAGAGTGATGTGCAAACTCAGAGCAGTCTCCCATAAAATCATAGCTTGTCTGCAAAGAGGGTACGAATGGGTTCCCCCCTGCTTGTTGATGTACCACATGACTGTTGTGTTGTCTGTTTGAATCAACACCTGTCCCGGTAGAAGTAGATCCTTGAAAGCCATCAGGGCAAATTGAACTGCTAACATCTCCTTCATGTTGATATGCAAATGCTGTAGTCTGGGAGGCCACGTGTCTTGAATCCATTTCCCATTGAAGTGTGCTCCCCAAGCCAAGTCTGTGGCATCCGTCGTTAAGATCTGACTCGCCTCTGGTCGGGTCACAGAGAGTCCCTTGTTTAGGTGACATTCCTGAGCCCACCACAAGAATTCCTTCTGGATGCAGGGTATTATCTGAATGACAGTGTCCAAATCGTGGCAGTGTTGAGTCCATACACTTTTCAGATACCATTGTAGCTTCCTCATATGCAGTTTGGTATTGGGAAGTACCAGAATGCAAGATGCCATGAACCCCAAGGCTTGAAGGACTGTCCTTGCAGTCAGCCTGGACATTAGGGATAATTGCTGGAAGTATAGGTGAAGATGTCTTTGTTTGTCCGGGGTCAAAAAGGCCATCTGAGAGGCTGTATTCAGTCTCACACCCAGAAAGCACATGTCCTGAGAGGGTACTAGACTGGACTTTGTTTCGTTCACAGAATACCCTAGGCACCTTAAAACTGCCATTACATACTGTAGATGCTGAAGTAACTTGACTTTGTCTTGAGCAAGAATCAGGCAATCGTCCAGATAAGGGTAAATTTGAATTCCTCTTAGTCTTAAGAAGGCTATCACAGGAGCCAGGACCTTTGTGAACACCCTGGGCGCAGTAGATAAGCCAAAGGGCAATGCAGAGAACTGATAATGAAAAGTACCAGCCCGAAAACGCAGGAATCTCCTGCAGCTGGGCCTGATAGGAATGTGAAGATAAGCCTCTTTGAGATCCAGAGTTACCATCCAGTGATCTTTGCCTAGCAGAGGCAGAAGTTGCTGTAAAGTTAACATCTTGAACTTTGGAATGTCTAGGTATGTATTGAGAATGGACAAATCCAGAATTGGCCTCCAAGTGTTTCCTTTCTTTGGCACAAGGAATAGGCGAGAATAAAATCCTAGGCCTACTTCTGACGGAGGTACCACCTGGATAGCCCCCATTTGTAAAAGTAAAGAAATCTGTTTGTGAGCCTCCAGCCTTTGCTGAGGAGGTACATCTGGCATGCCTTTGAAAGGAGGCAAGGTGTGAAAATAAAACTTGTAGCCTTGATTTATAATGTCCAACACCCATTTGTCCTGGGTGACCAAAAGCCAATTTTGTTTGAAAAGTGCCAACTTTCCTCCTAGAGGAGCTGCCAGACAGGAAGAATCTGGCAGCTGGAGATACAGGTCATTGGGTCTGTTTACGAAAAGGCTGACCCCTGCCCTCACCAGAAGATTGCGCAGGAGAACTCCAAGTCCTAGGCCTGAAAGAACCCTGAGCATGAGCTCTGCCCCTACCACGTCTAGACCTGCCCTTGGACTGAAAATCGGAAGAAGGGTAAGACCATCCATTTGCAGGCCAATTTCTGCTAAACTTGGGGGGCTGCACCTGTAAAAATTCCTTAACCGTCTGCATGGACTTAGCTTTGTCTTCCATTTTTTTCAAAACTGACTCCACAGGAGAACCAAAAAGAACTTCAGATTAAAGAGGAGCATCCAAAATTCGAGCTTTAACATGCTCTGACAAATTTTGATCCTTAAGCCAGGCATGCCTACGAATAACTGAACCAGTGGCAGCCACCCTGGAAGAAGCCTGAAGAGCATCAAAGCCACACTGCAAGGAATGCTTACCAACCTGATCAGAGGCATGAACTAAGTCCTGCAATTCCTTACACTCTATACCCTCAGCTAAAGCATCTACCTTAGATTTTAACTGACTTAACAGAAAGTTCTGATACTTCAGCATATGAAACTGGCAATTTAAAGCCCTCATAGCTAGCGTGGAGGAGGTATACACCTTTTTACCCCACCTATCCAAATCCCTAGAATCTTTATCCAGAGGTACTGGATTCTTAACTACAGAAGCCCTGACACCCTTAGGTCCCTGACTAATAGTTTCCGGGTCAGCTCTAGGACTCTTATATAAATATTTATGAGCCTCTGGAACTCTGTAATACCTATCTGGCTTGACAGGGGCAGGGGGTAAAGAATCAGGATTAAGGGAAGCTTCAGAAAAAACATCCTGAACAACATCTAAAACAGGGGGAATAGCCAAAGGTCTATGTTGTGGCAAAAACAAAAATTCCCTAAGCCTCTTACGAGAATCTGAAAAATCCTGACCTTCCCACTTAAAATGCTCCCTCATGGAGTGCAGGGTTTCAGAAAAGGAAAAATCCTCTGGAGGAGAAGCAGAAGGACAGGAATCCTCTGCATCCGAATCAGAATAAGGAGGGAAATCCTGAATGTCCTCAGCTGAAGACTCAGAGAAATCTGAGGAATGCTCCAATCCCTCCACAACTGTCTCCACCCTAGGCCTCTTGTCTGGAGGGGGCATAGAACCCCTGATTAAAGTAATCAAATCCTCTGCCATTTTTAGCATATGTTTTTTAGGAACAGAGCCCGAAGAACTAGGGCTGATGCCTGTGCCAGAAAGACCAGGTCTAGCTTTAGTAGGGCCTTTAGTGACAGAAGTAGAAGGCCTAATAACCTTTTGTAATGATGGAACTACAGAAACTTGAGAAGCCCCCTCGGCCTGACCTAACTCCTGAGGGGCCAATTCCTGTAAAATTAAAGGTTCCCCCTGTGATTCAGCTGAAACCTCGGCTGGATCCACAGATTCAACCGTAGTCTCCATAGAACCGGCGTCCAACGGACGACTCATCCTGCTTAGACTTTAACGATTTATCTTTTCGCTTCTTTGCGGTGGCGGCCGGAGGATCCGACGGCATGTTGTAATTACACCGCTTACGAAAACAAGCCTAGCACAATCTAACCTGCGTTTAATGGTGCGCTTATTAAATCTAGCGCAAAAGCGACACCCGACTACGTCGTGCTCAGGCCCCAAGCAAGGAATACAGAGAGAGTAGTAGTCCCTATGAGGTATCTGTTTCCCACAAGAAATACAATTATTAACCTTTTCTGACATCCGGTATTAACTGAGGCAAGAAAAGACAAAAAATATTCCCCAACGGGGTACTTAGCCCAACTTGGTCTTCGGTCTGAAACTCGAAATACGAAAATTTCAGGATGCCGAACGGCACTTGCAAACGCTGCTTCTGCTTCGGACCATGCGGCAAGAAAGACTGAGGATATGGCGTCGGTCATGCGCTTTAGTACTACTGCGTACTGACGTCAGATCTGAGCGACCATGACCGACGCCAGTCTAACACTTTGGTATTCGGGCCGACCGAGGTCAGTGGACTACCCACAGGTTATGACTGCAGCAATGTGAGACGAAGAACATCCCACTTCCCCAAAGCGATCCATCGAGCAGGACTCCTTGCTCGGTGGATGGACCGAGGGGCTCTCCTGAGCTAGTTCCCTCTTCGTGGCTGCCACCATCAACATGGCATCTACGGGGGGGACCCTTGCTCCAGTGGGACCGGTCTGCGGGGGGGCTGAGTATCCTGTCCAGACATTTAGGGACTGGCTCCACAGTGTCTGGCTCCTTCCACGCCCTGGTGGTAATAAGGTCCACCAGGGGGTCGGCCGGAGGGGACACCCAAGAGGTAGACGGGCCTGCTTCGAATGCCTCCAGGAACACGGACTCGTCAGAGGAAGCCTTGGGGGCAGACCACCCACCTCTGATCCTAAGCATTTCCATGATGTCTCCAAAGGAGACATCCTCAGGGGGTGACCTTGGAGAGCCTTCCCCTTCATCCAAGTCCGTGTCCTCTGTTAAGGACTCGGGGGAGTCCACATGCCTCCTCTTACACTTGTGCTTGCAAGGCACTTCCTCGGGGGGGCGGTCCGAGGAGGTCTCACCAGCAACATCTTGTTCCAATGAACAACCTGGGACATCGAAGCAGGCTGTCCCTGTGGCCGGGTGATGGAAGTCTGACCCAGCAGAGAGGGAGTGCAGGGTGGAGCAGAGACAAGGGCAGGGGTCCGGATGCTCTCGACAGAGTCCTCTCCACTGCATCGAAGGCCGAGGGGGAGCCGCTCTCCCTGGGCTCCGAAAGCCAACTCCCACTCGGATCCGATGAAGGGATCGGAACCGGTGCCGAGACCGTCGGATCTGAGGGACCAGTGCGCTCCGACCTGGACGGAGCTGAAGGCACACTGAATCCCTCAGATCCAAAGCTCGCCCCATGGCTCCGAGAGGTCAGATCCGACGATGGAACCGACAGACTCGAGGGCAGGGTCGGATCCGAAGTACCCAGTACTGTCGGCGCCGACCCACCCCCGGCTCCGATGCTGCCCGGCTCCGAACCCGGGAAGTGGGTCGAGAAGGAGCAATCGGAGCAAAGTAAGGTGTCGAGCTCCCGAAGGGAGCAAACACTCCCATCTGCAGCTGGGCCTGGATGAACCTTCGCATCATCCGGTCCAAGTCTGCATCTGACAGGCTGTACGTAGATCTCGAAGAGGCCACCGAGGCAGGCCTGGAATGCTGCCTCGATGACCTCGACGGAGATTGGGTCTCCTCCTCCTCCTCTGGTCCCGGGGAGAAGCAAGGAGATCGGAGCCGAGGAGAAGGAGACCTGGAAGCCGTGGAGGGAGAAGCCCGCTTAGCCGGGGGGGGCCGAAGCGGAGGCCTCGGCCCGCTGCTTGTGGTGCTTCTCCCTCCGCTTCTCCCTCCTGGCCTCCCTGTCCTCCGGCGCTTTGGTGCGAGTTTGAATCCCGGCCGGGGGAAGGGGGGCAGGAGTGGCCACCACCACAGGCTGAGGAGGTACCACGGGAGGAGCGGAGGCCGAAGCCGAATCCGGGGGCAAAAGTCCCGCCAGGATCAGCTTCGACCTCCGCTCTTTCAGTGCCCTGGGGTTGAACGCTGCACAAATGGTACAGCCTGAGGAGAGGTGTTCAACCCCAAGGCACCGAACACACCGAGTGTGGTCATCAGCCGGGGAAAGCTTATGGCCACACTCGGTGCATTTAGAAAAGATAGGTTTTGGGGCCTCTGCCATACCCAAAACTAAAGTACACTACACAAACACACCAGGCCCCAAACACAATCACACACAGACGCACTCTAACGACCAGCGAGGGGACGGACAAAACTAAAGATTTAAACTTAATAGGAAACCTAACACACACACACAATTTACAATTACAAAAAAGGCTGAAAAAAGGAGAAATTCACTTATTTGGTAAAGAAATCGCTAGGAGCTCACAAATCCAGCTACACACTCCAGCGCGGCAAACTAGATCTGAGGTCATTGGGGGTTGGCAGGGGATTATGGGTGAGGGGAGGAGCTAGGAGCTCAGATCCAAAGCTATATTACAAGTTGCTGGCTCGGATCCGATATCGGATCCAAGACCCACAGGTTGCTGACAAATGAAGTCCCTACTCCTGATTGCTTAGTTGCCTGACAGGGCAGCAATATCACACACGCACTCAAGTCACTGCACAACAGTTACCAATATGATTCTATCATAGAATATGCAAGTGTAAATGACCTGAGGCATACCTCACTGGATTATATCAAAAGAAAGACATTATGGATCTCTCGGAATATGTGTCCCAGATATGTACATGCCTTGCAGCATTCTACCTTTACCCAGGATGATGCCACAGTATTAACAGAAAATTATTTGATTTTAATAACTGGTTCAGTTTCTGGTGTTACTCCAGGGGAATCCATTATTTATCAGCATGAGATGACAAAGCTAGCAAACTACATTCTTTTACCAAGGATGGTCTGCACTTGTCCTGTCCACTCTCAGCTTTTGGATATTGACAAAAAATCCCCTTAAGCAATGTTACAATACAGAAATACCAACATAGCAAGAGAAACTCAAAGCAACCTTAAAATGTCACTACTCAATGCTAGGATCCTAACAGGAAAATCCACAGCCTACAAGCTCTCCTCACTTTGGAGAATGTAGACATCTGTGTTGTTACCGAGGCTTATTTAAAGACACAGAAAGTACTCCAGCAGTACAAGGCTACAATGACTTCCACACATTTAGACCAAACACACTAGCAACAAATACAATGGGTTGGTTAATCTGAATGATGCCCTGGATTTCATCCATGTCCAAGTCTCCATAGCCAAGGTTCCTTTCCATAACCTCACCGGTTACAGGTCACCCTCTATGACCCACAAAGCTCACAACTCTTAACCAGGCCTAACAGAGGTGTTCATCATCCAAATACCCTATTCATGGGAGACCCATCTATAGACTGCAAAATGTAGGCTACCTCTGATTCACAGGCACAATGTTTCCTGGAATTTCTGAACACAAACACCCTGGACCAGACAGTGCACACTCCAAAACAGAGAGGATCAAACATATTAGACCTAGTACTCACCAGCGCAAAACAGCACTGCATCCCTCCCCATGTCATGTCCTCATTGGTGAGGTCAGACCACAAAGCTGTCTCCCTCGAAATAAAAATCAACCTAAAAAAACAACTACACCCTATTCTAAAGCAAACTACATCCTATTAAATCAACAGTTTGTCAAAATTTAAGGCTCCTAAAACCCTGTGAATACAGTACACCTATGCAGAATTATTTACAGAAACCCTGTACAATCATGTAAATGGCTGTACTGCAGCTGGTGTACCTACCAGAAGTAGGCCCAGATCCAACACCAAAAACAATCCCCACTGGTAGAATCCTTACCTTGGCTTTTAACAAAAGAAAAGTCAAGGCCAAAATCAAGAAAAAGCAACTTTCAGAAACAAGACCTCTCTGATTCAACTAAACAAGAGACTAAGAGATAAAGTTCATGATACCCTCCCAGGCTTATGGACAATCACAAGGCCTTCTTCAGCTGTGTCAGAAACATTAGACTTAACACTCAGTGTGCAGAACTGTTGGTAAACGGCACATCCTTCAATGACCAGGATGATACAGCTAAATTTATCAGCCAGCAGATTTGTTAACTTTACCCCCCAACTTCCCCTTGTGAAGCACCTTCCAGCATACCCCCCCCCCCAAATAGCAGGTCCTGGATATACTCAATAAGGCCAAAAACACTGCTGCAATGGGCCCTGACAGTATTCCTAGTTGCCTCCTAAAATAGCCTAAAACATGACCTAGCAAGACCATTTGAGGCACTCTTCAACTGCAGCTTCAAAACAGGACATGGGTCAGGTGAATGGAGGGCCACAATGGTCATCCCTCTTCATTACCCTGGACCATCAGCTATCCCCAAGAACTATAGACCCACATACAAAGTCATGGAACAAATAAATACGGAAATGATGAACAAGGACATTTGCAAACTACAGACACCAAGCCCATCACAGTTTGGTTTTAAGGGAAAATCTTGCCTACTCCACCTGGTAGACAAAAGCGTCACCAAAGCTATGAATGAGGGAAAATGGTAAATACCACCTACCTTAACCTGGCCAAGACATCTGATTCAATGCGCCACTCAGGCATTGTTGACAGACTTTCAGAACTAGGCACAGATCCCTACATCACTTGCTGGATTGCTGGTTGGCTCACAGAAATGATCCAAGAAGTCAGGATCAGTGAAATCACCTCCACCAGGAGACTGATCACCATCAGAGTACCCCAGGGACCCGTGCTGGTCTCGCTCCCGTTTGGTATTTACTTCTCAGAAGTCAAGGCTAATGTTAAAGGCCTCTGGCTCAAGTTTGTAGATGACTGTAAACTGGCAGCTACAATTGATAGTCCCTGTTGGAGAGAATCTTGATATCGGGGGGGGGGGGGGGTAACACAAACAAATAACGGATACCAAAGCCATGGATTAAAACTCAATGGGAAGAAGTGCATTATAGTGCCCTTTGGGAAATCATCCACCCAAGCTAGTTATTCCATCGATAAAACGCAGCTAGTTACTCTATCGATAAAACACCTCTAACAGTTGATCCAACAGTTAGGGATCTGGAACATATGTAGACGGTAGTCTGGCCTTCGACCAACACATGGCCAAGATAGAAAGAAAATCATTCTATGTCACACAACTCCTAAGCAAGAGTATGGCATCCAGGTCCCGGTAAGCTACTGTAACACTACTCAGCCCTTATCAGACCCATCTTTCATGTGCAATGTCCCCTTTGGCATGTACCCAACCAGGCACCTGCAGCAGCTGGAATGCCCTAAACGTTCTTAGGTTCTTCACCTGTCCTATGCAAATCACCATAATGCCCTACTGCGGTACTCTGTCTGCTTCAGGCTACTGAGAGGCAATCTATGCCCAGTATACGGCATCCTCATATCCAGCTCAGATAGAGCTCTAGCACATTTGAAAAACAAACAGCACCAGAATCACTAGATCCAAGGAGCTGAACTTTGTCTGCAACATAAACAGAACATGCTGGAGAGACCAATATGCATCTCAAAGGATCCTCACGCTATGGAATAAATGCCCCAGCTACATGAAAAAAAAGTTCACTCATGATCCTATTTAAAAAAAACCTTGATCGCTGGATGAAAATTGTAAATTCAACCATGGTCTACACCCCCCCATGATTCTGATGGGCAGAAGTCAAAAGTAAATTAATCCCCAACTAACATACCCCCCCCCCCACATAATCCTTAACTACTTCTTTACTAACATACCCTACCATGAAGGCATCCAAGGAACTCTGGGACAAAACTGGGTTGGGTTGCACAGCTAGGCTTACAATGAGCCTGGTGGCCATTAGACTATTATAAACCTATTTTCCAGTGGTGTCCCGCAGGGATAGGTCCTGGAACCACTCCTCTTTGGCATCTATTTCTCTGACATAAAAGCAGACAAAGGCCTGTAGCAGAAGTCATCTGCCAATGCTTGCAAACCTGAAGAGGTCATAAATACTCAAGCAGAGTCTAATCTATGCTAACAAACTATGCTAGGTCCATGGCTTCAAACAAAATATACAGCACTGTCTTTTTTTTGGCAATCTTGGGCACTCCTGTTTCTATCACACTAGCAACACTCCCCTAAAAATGAATGCAGTCATCAGGGACTTTGGCATCTTCACTTACAAAGACCTACCCTTTGACCACCACTTGACCACGGTTACAAAATCCTTCTACACAGACAGGCTAAGGGGCATATCTTCTACATCCAAGGACAGGCTAATCACCAGGGGCATATCTTCTACATCCAAGGACAGGCTAATCACCAGGGGCATATCTTCTACATCCAAGGACAGGCTAATCACCAGGGGCATATCTTCTACATCCAAGGACGTCACTGCTCTTCTCTACTCCTCCTGCTTTATCACAGGTTCACAGGTAGGTACTAGGCTACTGGCCCTAGGGCCTACATAAGCCTAGCCAAAAAGGTACCCTAGCTTTCGCCACCCAAGAAAATTATTTTCCTGTGCCCCTGTCAAGCACAGCCACAGAAGTGATCCCCGGGGTGAATTTCTCATCAACATTTTTCTTGAAGAGTGCTAATGAGGAGCTTTGTTTGATATAGATAGGTAGTTTGTTCCAGAGTATGGGAAGTCTCTGGGACAGGAATCTATCCTTCCAGCATGTTCTGTTTATTGTGGTTACAAGGTTTAGGTCCCTAGAAGGTATAGCTCGGAGGGATTGGGATTTCTTTAAGTGGAGCATGTCCAACAGCTCTGGATTTGGCATAGCTTTGTATGTTACGCAGAGATCACCTCTGAGTAGGTGATATGCGATGGAGTAAAGCTGGAGTTTTTGAGACGATCTGCCTAGGGCATATGTTTGAGGCTGGTAATCCTCTGAGAGGTATTTCTGCAGCCTTTCCAGTTGTTCTAGATGTCTTGTGAGGTACAAACCAAAAGGGGCGTTGTACTCTATAATGGGTCTAATGAGTGGTGAGTAGAGGGGAACAATGACCTCTTTTTTCCTGGATGAGAAACCTTTTGTCATGAGGTGCACCATGTAGAAGGATTTCCTGACTACTGTGGTGATGTGATTAACAAAGGGGAGACTACTGTCTACCTGTGTCTCAAGGTCTCATCACACTTTCGGTGTTAAGTAGACTACCGCCTATGTGGTAGTTCATGGGTAAAGAGTTTTTACCAAAAGGGATGACAATGCACTTTCTGGCATTGAGCTTGAAGCTATGGCTTTGACACCAGGCATCTGACTCAGTGAGGCCCTTTTGTAGGATGTTCACATCGTTAGGCGTTTCGATTATGGCTCCTAGTTTGCAGTCATCTGTGAACTTCTTTAGCCAAAGACCTTCTGTGTCAGCCTGTACTTCAGGGAAGTAGATACCAAACAGGAGAGGACCCAGGACTGAACCCCGTGGTACTCCACTTGTCACTGGTCTGAAGTCGGATTTGGAGTCTGCTACTTTCACAGTGTGGGTTCTGTCAATGAGCCAGTTGGCAACCCATCTTGTGACATAGGGATTTATACCTATGACATAGGGATTTATACCTAGTTTAGTGAGTTTATCTATAATTCCAGAGTGGGGGATGATGTCGAAAGCCTTGGCGAGATCTAGATACGCTGTGTGAACCACCTTACCCTTATCTACGGCTTTGGTGACTGCTTCAAAGAAGTCTATCAGGTTTAGGAGACATGACCTGCCTTTTACAAACCCGAACTGGGTGGGGTCCAGATCTTGGAGATTACCAATGTCTTTGTTTACATGTTCCACGATGATACGTTCCATGGCCTTGCAGACCAGGCTCGTCAGGCTAATGGGACGGTAGTTCCTGGGGCCAGTGCTGGATCCCCCTTTGTGGAGTGGGATAACTGTCGGTTGGATCATTCATTGGGCACAAAGCCTGAGGTGAGCCTATGACTGAACATGGTACTTAGGTGTGGTGCCAGTTCACTCTGTAGTTCGTGTAAAACGCAGCCTGGGATGTTGTCAGATCCCATGGATGCTGTGTTCTTGGCTTTGGAGAGTGTGGTTTTTACATGTGCAGCTGTGATTACAGGAAATTTGCATTCCTCCAGTATAGAGATGGTCCCTTTAGGGGCTGAGAGTGGGATGAAGTTAGCAATAAACATATCTGCCAGGATGCTGGCAATGTTCCAGTTGGCTCTGTACATTTAGTGCCATTGTGCTGTAACTCAGAGGAGATCCGAGTGTTGCCATTGAGATGCTTGACATAGCTATAGAATGCTTTGCGGTTGTCTTTAGAATCAGTGGCGATTTTTTATTCGTAACTAGCTTTGGTGGATTTTATGAGGGATCTCAGCTTCTTACAGAGGCTGACCAGGGAGTTTCTCCAATAATAGGATTTTACTCTTTTTGCAGCAGTTTCGTTCTTCTGTTGTAGAGTTTGTTTATTGCAGCAGGCCGCCATAACAGCTTCCTTTTTTTGGAGGATAGCACGATCCAAGTGCTTACAAAGTGCATTTATGTAGGATTCAGCAGTTGTACCTCTATTGTCCGTCTGCATGGATGTCGTGAAGTTTGCCACTTCTGTCTTAAGAAGCGTGAAGTTAGCTTTGGAGAAGTTTTTTATGGTGGTTTCCCTAATAGGTGGGGGCGGGATGTGGATGTCTTGGGTGATTAGCTTGTGGTCGGATCTGACCAACAAGGAAATGACCTCTGGTGTGGAACACCAGTCACCCATGTTGGTAATGACCAGGTCTAGGATATTGCTGCCCCTGGTGAGGGTGTGGATAAGTTGATCCAAGGTATTGGAATTTATGAATTCCAGAAAACCTTGAGCAAAAAAAAAGAGTTGGTACATGAGCAGTTTTCCCAGTTGACGGTGGGGTAGTCAAAATCACCCATTATTAGGGTGTTAGGTTGCACCCTAATATTTTCCAGTGTATCAAGAAATGAAGAGTGGGAATCCTGGGTCATGGTGGGGGATCTGTAGCAAGCTACCAATTTGGATTGCGGTCTTGCTCAAAGTTAGTTGCACTTGGGATAATCTTGGATGCATTATGCTGAGCAACTAGCCTGGAGGTGTGGATATCCTTAATGAATATGGACACGCTTCTACCTTTAGTGTTTCGGTCCAGGTTAGGTAGCCGAAAGATGTTGTATGAATTATAGCCTGGTAATGCAGGGGTGCTCTCTGGAGCCTTGAACCAGGTCTCTGTCACTGCACAGATGTCGATGTTCTCCATTTTAAGGAATGCCTTGAGTGAGGGCATTTTGAGGTTTAGACTTATAGCACTGAGTAGCATCACCCTCAGATTTTGCTTGCTTGTACCGGTTACGGTGGCTAATTTGTCATTTGAACTTTGCCTAAAAAAAGGCACTATAGTGGTGGCAAGAGCCTTAGCCAGTATCCGGAATCCCAAGGGTGACAGGTGCAGGCCATCTCTTGGCAAAGCATAGTCGTCTGTCGATCATGACGTCCCAGGCAGACAGATGCTGGATCCCCTTAGAATGACACCAGAAGCTTACTTAGCCAATTGTTGAAATCAATCATTGTGTCCTTGTACTGTGGTATCATTCTGGGTAATGGCATGATGTTACTCAGGGCTAGGATCATACCTGCCTGGGCTACAAGATTGGAGAGCTTCTCCATGTCTCTTTTCATGTGGTCCAGAGAGGTATGTCTCAGGCCATTTACACCAACATGGACAATGACAGAGTCATATTTGTACTTGTGGAGTGACCAGAGTGTGTGGGTTATGTGGCGGACCCTGGCACCTGACAGGCAGCTGACAGTAACTTTCTCCTCATTTAACTTAGTGTGTGGATCATCAGTGTGTCTGACTATAGAGTCACCTATGGATTAGAGTGTCGGTTACGTTGTTATACCTTATGGGCTGTGGTTGGGTGGCACACTGAGTTTATGGGCTATGTGTCATTTGGGGTGTGTTGGGGGTGGAGGTTGCTTGCGTTTCTGCTTTGGAGGTCTCTGTTGCTTGGGCAAATTTTTATTGAGAGCCTCCATGAATGTAGGTGTGTGTTTTGTGTTTCTACATGTGTGTTTTGGTGGCACAGGTTTGAGGGACTATGTGATGAGTGTGGTGCAAGTGTTTACCCTCTCCTCTTGACTGTCTAGTCCAGTCATGGGTGAAGAGAGCTTTGCTTCTGTGTGTGTGTTTTGGCAGTGTAGGTCTGAGGGACTATGTGATGAGCGTGGTGTGGTGCAAGTGTTTACCCTCTCCTCTTGACTGTCTAGTCCAGTCTTGGATGAAGACAGCTTTGCTTCCTGTTTGGCTATATAAGTGCACCTAAGCCCAAGTGCTTAAACCAGAACTAATGCACTTTTAGAATAACAGACACTAAGCCTTCAATCAGCAATTCCCAACTTAGAAGGATGTAAGCTACCTGTTCTGCCACAACAGTGCAGACTACAAACCTTCTTAATGTAAAGCAACAGGTCTGAAGCCCAAGTGCTTAAACCAAAGGTTTAGAATAACAGTTGTAATTTAATCAGGCTACTAACAAGCAGTAATAAATGCAGCAGAATAAATTCAATTAAGTACTTTTAAGAACAGGCAGCAAAATAAAGTAATAAAGCAGGAAGAAACACAAATACAGTAAAAGCAGATGAATAAAGTGCATTTTTTATGTAACAATAGAAAACGAGCAAACTGACAAATTACCAAATTAACCAGTAAAAAAGCTCAAAACTGAGCCTGTTCCAGATCAGACAAGTTCTAACTGCACGCTCCTGCCACTAGGGTACAGAGAACCTTCTCCAAAAAAAGCTGGCCTGGATTAGTGCTCATTCAACTCTGCACAGCTCCTCGTGGTGTCCTGCAGAGTTCTACAAGCAGCAGAGAGCAAAAGAGTGACTTTTTCCTGATTTAAGTATTTTTTTCTGGCTTTTTGATTATTTACTGCTTAGCAACTGCATTTTCGCCTGTTTATACAGCTCTGCATTCTATTTAAACTGTTTTTGTGTTGATTAACTGTTTTGCACTTTTAAAAAAGTTATTTGTTGCTTAATTTTACCTGTAGGCTAACACGCTCAAGTGCGCTAGCCGTTTAAAAGCATTTATAGCATTTACTGTCTGTTTTTCCTCAGTTTTCTGCAAAAAAGACAAAAACAAAAAAAAAAAAATCTTGTTTTCCTGCCTTACTGAACTAGAATAGTCCAGTCTTCCGAGTTTGCTGATCTCTGGGCTTTGTCTTGGTTCCTGTGCTATTCCATATCCTTATCTGGATAAAAGGAAGCGTCTTTGTTCATCAGTGGGAGTGGGGAGCACTGAGCAGCCTATTTGTCCCTAGAGGAGTGGTTCCAGCCAGAAAGTTGTAGTCTATTGGCCATTTTGGGTCAATTCCTAGCTGTTTTCAGCCCCCTGTAATAAAGCCCGCTTTAGCGTGCTTTTGCGTAATTTAGCACGGAGTTGCCCATAGTTAAACAAGGTTAAACTATTTCTGGCTCCGTAAAGTCTGCTCTTCAATTTTTCCCTTAGAACTTCTCTACTTGCAATCTAAACAGTCTATTCTCTATCTCAAAAGCTCAGCACTTGCTCCTAAAGCATTTTTATATAGGTAAAGTACTTATATACCAAACAAAGTACTACATTAGCCTAGAATCCCCTTGAGTACCCATTTCCCTATAGGTCCCTTCTGACTCAGTTACACAGCAAACTTTTTCACTTTTCTAGCATGTCGAAGGGTCAGTTGCTAGCGTCCTCTCCTGTTCAGCTGGTGAATCTGGGCATCTTGAGGCAATGTTACAATTGCCTCATGTACATAGACAACCCACTCCTTCTCCCACAAAACACAAATACATGTGAGAGATGCAACTATATAGCCAAAGTGGAGGCTGAGCTCTCTCAACTCAGGACTGGCAAGACCAGACAGGAGGAGAAGGAAACCACGCACACCACAAACCCAGTTTCACATAGAACTATCACAACTGCAAAACAAACACATAAACACACAAAGACATACTCGGAGGCACTGATCAAAATCTACCAAAACTACAGAGGCCTCCAAAGCAGACACCCAAGCAACTGCCACCTCAAGACATAAGACATGCAACACATAGTTCTCAAAGTCAGTGTGCTAAACAGTCACAGCCCTTAAGGCCAAACACAATGCCAGACACACTTGTTATAGGTGACTCCATAGTCAGACACACTGACGTCACACTCACCAGACTGAACAAGGAAAAGATCACAGTAAGCTGCATGTCAGGCGCTAGAATCCGCCGCATAACACAAGCACTCAGGTCACTCCACAGCAAGTACAAGTATGACTCAGTCATTGTCCATGCCGGTGTGAACGACCTGAGACGTACCTCCCTGGACTACATGAAAAGAGACATAGAGGAGCTCTCAGATTATGTAGCCCGGGCCGCTATGACCCTGACCCTGAGCAGTATCCTACCCTCACCAAGAATGATGCCACAATACAGAGACAAAATGATCAGCTTTAATAATTGGCTTAATTACTGGTGTCATTCTAAGGGGATCCAATGTCTGTCTGCCTGGGATGACATGCTTGACAAGCCACGCTGCTTTGCAAGGGACGGCTTGCACCTGTCACCCCTGGGCTTCCGGATATTGGCAAAGGCTCTTGCCACCCCATAGTGCCTTTTTACAAGGCTCAAATGATAAACCTACGCCCTAGAAAACAAAAATGGAGAAAAACTAAGGGTAATACTGCTCAATGCCAGAAGTCTAAACCTCAAGATGCACGCCCTCGAAGCCCTCCGCAGTATGGAGAACATCGATGTCTGTGCTGTGACTGAAACCTGGTTCAAGGCTCCTGAGAGCACCCCAGCACTATCAGGTTATACCTCATATCATGTGTTCCGGCCCCAAAATCCGGACCGAACCACAAAAGGAGGGAGTATCCATATTCATAAAGGATACCCACACCTCCAGGTTAGTGGCAACGCACGAAGCATCGGAGACCATCCAGGTGCAATTAACCATAGGTAAAACTGCCCTACAGTTTGTAGCATGCTACAGACCACCTTCTCAAACTCAGGAAACCCACACAGCCTTCCTGAAGACACTGGAGAGTATGAATGTCTCTCCAAACACCATCATATTGGGTGACTTCAACTACCCAAACATAGACTGGGAACATTACTCAAGCCCCAACACCCTAGCCCAAAGGTTCCTGGAGTTCATAAACTCAAATGCTATGGAACAACTAGTCACCATTCCCACAAGAGGAGAAAATATACTAGACCTGATCATCACAAACATGGGGACAAAATGCTCCACACCGGAAGTATATCCTCATTGGTGAGATCAGACCATAAATTAATCTCATTGGAGATCCACATCCCGCCCCCACCCCAGCAAAAAGACCACAGTGAAGAACTTCTCAAAAGCAAACTTCACACTTCTTAAGACTGGAGTGGTATCCTTCAAGGCCCCCGAGCCAGTGGAAACCACAACCCACACTGCTGAAATCCTTACAAATGCCTTCTACGAGCACCTCCAGGAATGTATGGATCAAGCAATCCCTAATAAAATCAAGACCCTTTCCACCAAAGACAGGCGCCCGGTCTGGTGGACCCCAGCCATAAACAAACTCTACAACAAGAGGAGAAAGCTACTACATGACAGAGCAAAATCCCTAAAAGGGAAGGCATCTCTGATCAATACCAGCAAAAAAACTACGATCACTCATAAAATCATCCAAGGCCAACTTTGAGAGAAAAATCACTAATGACACAAAAGGCAATCATAAGGCCTTCTTTAGCTATGTTAGAAACCTGGGAGGAAACTCCCAGATATGCTCAGAATTAGTCCGAAATGATAAAAAAAAAAATCACTGAACCCACAGACATTGCCAACATACTGGCAGACAGGTTCAGTGCAAATTTCTCGTCTCCCTTCCAAACAAAAGGAGAAATATCTATCCCACCAGAGTCTAGCCTCCCAAACATCTCAGATGCCCAGGTGAGAGCTGCTCTCTCTAAAGCAAAAAACACAGCATCAATGGGACCGGACGGTGTCCCCGGCTGTGTCCTACACGAACTCAATGAGGAACTAAACCCACATATAAGGCTGCTGTTTAATCTTAGCCTTACTACAGGATACGTACCCAAAGAATGGCGTACGACAACTGTGGTCCCACTCCACAAAGGCGGTGCTTCTATGGACCCTGGAAATTACCGCCCCATAAGCTTGACGAGCCTTGTCTGCAAAGCTATGGAGAGGATCATAATGGAACTCATAAATAAAGACATTGGGGACTTACAGACACTGAATCCTACCCAATTTGGCTTTGTCAAGGGCAGATCCTGCCTCTTGAACTTGGTCGACTTTTTCGAAACAGTCACTAAGGCCATTGATGAGGGTAAGGCAGTTCACACAGCCTACCTTGACCTAGCAAAAGCGTTCGACACAATACCCCACTCGGCATCATAGAAAAGCTCACCAGCTTAGATGTAAACCCATATGTCACAAGATGGGTTGCAAACTGGCTCAAGGACAGAACACACAGGGTTAGAGTTTCTGGTGCCATGTCAGACTCTAAGCCGGTCACGAGGGGTGTCCCACAGGGCTCAGTCCTGGGGCCCCTCTTGTGGGGCATGTATTTTTCTGAAGTGCAGGCAAACATAGGGGATTGTGGCTGACAAAATTTGCAGATGACTGCAAACTGGGCACCATAATTGACACTCCATCAGACACAGACATCCTCCAGAGAGGTCTCATAGAAATGGATAACTGGTGCCAGAGCCATGGCCTTAAGCTAAATGCCAAAAATGTATAGTCATACCCTTTGGGAAAAACAAGGTAACCCCTAATTACCACATAGGTGGTAATCCATTAAACACGGAAGAAGTTATCAGGGACCTGGGGACCCAAGTTGACAGTAACCTCTCTTTTGACACTCACATTGCCAAAGTGGTTAGGAAGACCTTCTACATTGCCCACCTGATCATGAAGGGATTCACATCCAGATCAGGAGAGGTCATTGTACCCTGTACTCTTCACTTATCAGACCAATGATTGAGTACAACGCCCCATTCGGAATGTACCTTACCCGACACCTGCAGCAGTTGGAAAGACCCCAAAAGTTCCTCACCAAAAGGATAAAGGGGCTCAAACATATGTCATACGATGCCCGACTGAAGAAACTCCAGCTCTATTCAGTCGCATACCGTCTGCTCAGAGGTGATCTGTGCCTGGCATACAAGGCCATGTCCAACCCGGAATTAATGGACATGCTCCACCTCAAAAAATCCAAATCCACCAGAGCCACGAGAGCAAGAGACTTAAACCTCAACACGGATATAAAGAGGACGTGCTGGAGGGACAGATTCATCACCCAGAGACTCCCTACACTATGGAACAGAATCCCAGTCCATGTGAGGCAGAGCCCCTCACTGACTCTGTTCAAGAGAAATCTTGACGAGTGGATGGGAGATCGAGGTTTACCCGGAATCATCTCTGTGTCACTGCTGGACAGAGGCACAGCAAACTAATGGGTATAGTATTCTCATCCTAAGGGGTGGTGAAAGCCACACACACTCTGGCTAGGCTTATAAATGCCCTAGGGCAGATAGCCTAGTATGAACCTATGAACCTATGTTATACAAACAAAGCTAGATTTAGCAGGTCTGAATATAGTCTATGCTACAGCAAACTAACAGACCACTAGTAGAAATATAATGACCCCCTTTAGCATGTAAAGGCATACAACACAGCTTGAGAGATGGCAAGGTTTTGTTACAAAAACACCAACAGCATCCACTCCTTGAATTAATCTTGATCATCATAAAGCACTCACATTCTCTTCCATTTCGTACTGACATGTGAGAGGAAATCTCTGCCTGGCATATACAGCCTTAAGAGATTTGATCCTTATGTAACCTCCTACACATCCACAAAACTAATACCACCCTATACACCTGCATAACAGACTTGAACAACCACAAAACATAAACAGGACCTTTTGGCAAGAAGCACCTTTTTCAGAGAAAACCTCTTTCATAGAATAGACTCCCCTGAGAGCTAAAGTAGAGTAGCTCTGTGACTCTTTGTAAGCATAACCTGGGTGAATGGATGGGTAATCACAAGTACAGCCCCCCCCCCCTACGGCTCTTTAAGGGCCAAAACTAAGTCTTAAATCATGTTTTGTTAAATAGGGGGGTCATAAGCTAGACTACAAATGGTCCATCGGATGCACAGCCAAGTACAAAACCGTGAACAGTCATGGAGGTGCTAGTAATATAGATTAGGAAAGTCCTGGAGAGAATAGAAGGGGAAGAAACCACAAAAATTGAAAAAAAAAATGAAACAAGAAACGGGATTAAGGCTCTTGGGCAAAGATATTAGGTAAACAGCAAGAAAAACAAGGAAGGAGACTTTTAAGAAACAAATCAAGAAAATAAAGGCAACCTAAATGATATTTAAAGAGAACGTGAACTCAGTAATGGTGGAATACATATAATAAAACAGCCCAAAGTAGGCTACCTACCCAAGTCATATAATGGAAAGATGACAAAAATACAGGAGTGTCCAAACTTCAAACAGAAGCATAATGGAGGAGGATGGGAGCAGAAAATTAAAAAAAAAAAATGTTAGCATGTAAAATCCAAGCGAGATGAAAAAAGAAAAGTGCAAAATGGAAAGGATAGAGAACGTGACATGTGTAGAGGTCAGGCTGGAATGAAAAAAAGAATATGAGACATTAGAAATATCAACACAATACAGTACATGGGGTGTGGAGAAGGAATTAGTAGGAGTAAGAGGCTAAAAAGGTAGAAAAGGAATCAGTAGAAGGAGGCTAAAAAAGGTAGAGAAGGAATCAGGAGGAGGCTAAATAGGTAGAAAAGGAATCAGGAGGAGGCTAAATAGGTAGAAAATGAATCAGGAGGAGGAGGATGCTAAAAAGGTAGAAAAGAAATCAGGAGGAGGAGGATAAAAAGGTAAAAAAGGAATCGGTAGGAGAAGGCTAAATAGGTAGAAAAGGAATCAGGAGGAGGAGGAGGATAAAAAGGTAGAAAAGGAATCAGTAGGAGAAGGCTAAACAGGTAGAAAAGGAATCAGGAGGATGCTAAAAAGGTAGAAAAGGAATCAGTAGGAGGAGGTAATCAATAGGAGGCTTAAAAGGTAGAAAAGGAATCAGGAGGAGGAGGCTAAAAAAGTAGAAAAGGAATCCGTAGGAGGAGGCTAAAAAGGTAGAAAAGGAATCAGTAGGAGGAGGCTAAAAAGGTAGAAAAGGAATCAATAGGAAGAGGCTAAAAGGTAGAAAAGGAATCAGGAGGAGGCTAAAAAGGTAGAAAAGGAATCAGTAGGAGGAGGCTAAAAAGGTAGAAAAGGAATCGGGAGGAGGCAGCTAAAAAGGTAGAAAAGGAATCAGCAGGAGGAGGCTAAAAAGGTAGAAAAGGAATCAGGAGGAGGAGGTTAAAAAGGTAGAAAAGGAATCAGGAGGAGGCAGCTAAAAAGGTAGAAAAGGAATCAGCAGGAGGAGGCAGCTAAAAAGGTAGAAAAGGAATCAGCAGGAGGAGGCTAAAAAGGTAGAAAAGGAATCAATAGGAGGAGGCTAAAAAAGGTAGAAAAGGAATCAGCAGGAGGAGGCTAAAAAGGTAGAAAAGGAATCAGGAGGAGGCAGCTACAAAGGTAGAAAAGGAATCAGCAGGAGGAGGCTAAAAAGGTAGAAAAGGAATCAGCAGTAGGAAGCTAAAAGGTAGAAAAGGAATCAGCAGGAGGAGGATAAAAAGGGAGAAAAGGAATCAGCAGGCGGAGGAGCTGGAAGAAATATGGGAAGGAACTGACTTTAAAGAAGACTTCTAGAGTAAACGAGAGAGACAGAAATCACCAATTACCAGTAGAGGTGACAGGATGTACAGGGAGAAGGAAAAATACATGAGGGTGTAGAACTGACAGCAATGCAGGAAAACAGGAAATATGAGACCATGACTAAAAGGAAAGGGGAAAAGGGAATGGCATCACTAAGGGTACTCAATCCCACGTGAGGCTAGCAAGTTAGCATAATCCACAGGTGGTTTTAGCTTCTGAAAAAAATAACACCCTGAAAGGAAAAGAAAGGGATGACAGCAGTTTGTAGTAGTATACAGAAGGAGAATTCAAGGTCTATATATTATATTACATACATAACACACACACACACACACACACAAACACTTAGGCATACAGGTGAGTGAGGGAAAGGACATATGGGGGTAAGAAATGACAACAGATGGAAGCTCTGCCTATGCCAGCTGAAGAGACAGGGAATGAGAGAAAAAGAGGATAAGGAAGCTCTTGCTGCTACTGGGAGGCTATAAAAGTCGCACTGCTTCAGACTCGAGTAATGAAACGTATCCAAGTTCTATGCCACCATAATGATTACAGAACTATGAAGCAAGGGATGGAGAGAAAGAAGGTTGGAAGAGTGGCAAAAAGGTATGGCAGAGGCATAGCTAGGGAGGGGCAAGAGGGGTGAAAATTGCTGGGTAGCGTGATCTGCTATCCATAATTCACATCATTCTTTAGTACAATGCCCACTTTTAAAAGGCACCATTACATTTGTGGTCAAACATGAGTGCTGCAGAGTTTCACTTTAATACATTTTTTTTTTTAATTAAAGCACGAGTGTCACAGGGCTCCATGCAGGCATGGTATAAAATGTAGCAACTGTTTGCCAATTTAAAGAAATTCGTTTTTTTAATGTGCAGAATGAAGGTTGGGGCAGGGCAGAGAAACAGGATTTGAAGGGCTGTGGCAGGAGGGAGGAGGAGCATGTTGTGCAGCTGGCCACTTAGTTGGTGTGCCAGTAGGAGGAACAGTACTTTTTGGAAGAGCTGTGGGGGAGGTGGATCTTATTGTAATAAGCCAATGAATATCTGCTTATTACACTAAAGTGTGTGTTTGTTTTCCCTTCAATACAGGAGCTACTGGAGGGTGGATACTATTTGCTCTTCACTTGAAGAGCTGAGAGGGTGGGCTGCTGGTTTAAGGTACCAGCTACAGCATTGTTGGAGCCAGCTTAATTTCTGATGTATGGGATAAACATCAATGAGGCATTGAAAAAAAACACAGACAACCTGGCGGTGTGTGAAGGAGAAGTGGAGGAAAGATGCATTTTACACAAGGCTGCACACGTAAATATGTCTTCTTAAACAAAAGCAATACAAACAATGTTAAGAAAACATTACAAGCGTCTTAACTTTCCTGCAACTATCATCACTTGGACTACAATTTAACATACATGGGACCTCCACCCAAGAAGTTTGCCACTATTCTTGTGCACTGATAACCCTTGAGGTGATATTAAATGAAGAAAGCAAAATGTCGAGTGGAATTTTACAATGATACAGGATTCATGACAGGGGTCTTTAGCAGGTCTTTTGGTATTGCTGGTAATAGAAGTTACATAAAATCAGCTTGCACTTGGTCTCACAAACTGTTTAACAGCCACTTTTAGTAGAGCTAACAAACGTCCAACAAATGGTTCTATGCCTACCTACACTAAACATTATTTACCATTAAACACAGGTCTAACACTTCACAAAACAGAACCATCTTAGCAGAAGTACCACAAGGCTCAGTACTAGAACCTGTACTCCTGTCAGTCTTCTTTAACAAACTGACTGCAATGCAAGTTGTGACCAAAAGTTGTGACCAAAATGCAAAAAAATACTGTTCTGTCCCCATTAATGAATGAAATCAAACCTTCATTAAGCATTACTGAGGATAACCGCTTATCTCTGCTGATTAGAACAGAAAGATATCTTGGTACAACTCTTAAATCATCAACTAACATTTGTTACACATGCAAAAAATCACAAAATCAACTTTCAACTAGCCAAGACTATCCTACAAATACTCAACTCTACAATCCAGAAAAGCTCCGACATTACAAATGATAATGCTCCAAACAGAATATAGTCCACCCTTCTTTGTACTGAACTCAGCCCAAAACACCTGTAACCTTCAAGTCACAGTGAAAAGAATTTGCAGATTCATCTTCACAGGTTACCATGATGACCACCACTGCTACTCACTGCAAAATGTTGGCAGTAATTAACTGGGCAATAGCTTGTGCATGTGTGGGCAGTGCTAACTTGACTGACATCCTGATGGGGTTGTCAGTGAAGTGTGGCAGCTCTATTATGAAGGTTAACCCTTTCTATCAAAAGAGGGACTGGGGGACAATGAAACTAAATCAGGAACATTTTGTAAATATTCAAATTCTACTACAAAGGTAATACAGCAGCAGCACACACCCCCAAACCCCCTGCCCATTAACATTCAGATTGTGAACAGTAAAATTTTGAAACTAATGTCTGGCATTACTGCCTCACTGCCAGCAAAAAGATCACTACCCATATCGAGCAAGAGGGCCGACACCCCACTGTACAAAATTTTAAGAGCCTTGTGGTGCTATGTTGGGGTGGGAGATGGAAGGCCAGAGATAGATGTTATACTGTCTTCTTATTCTGTTATCTTCAAGAACAGGTTTCACACATACCTGCACTCCATGAACAATAAGAGGTGCAAAGGTATAATGTCCGGCACACTAGTGAACAGAAAATCCTAAATAAATACCTTATGAAACAGGCAGGTCAAAAGTAAAGCAAAACCAAGAACACTTGAGTTTTATATCTACTCCAGAAAATAAATCTGAATAAAGTTCCCCTCTAAATATCTGAAGGCAAGTGCAACTCAGGAGGTCAAAGTTAGAATCAGAGGGGCTGCAGCTAATTGGCACAGTGTCAGGTGCAGTACATGACAAGAGAATGCCAAAGAATATGAAAAGTTATATGTACAAAGCAGTGGTGTTACCAGTACTACTGTATGGCACAGAAATGTGGCCAGTAAAGGCAGAGCAACCGAGGTTGCTAGACGTGATGCAGATGAAGTGCCTGAGACTGGTGATAGGATGCACACTGTGGGACAGATGAAGAAATGAGGACATCAGAGCAGAAGCCACAGTAGCTCCAATTACATTAACAGTCAAAGAGAACCAATTACAGTGGTTCGGGCACATGTGCAAAAAAGCAAAAGACACACTGGTGAAGATGATTAGGAGGAAGGAAATAGGAAATGAGGGCATCCAGCAAAGAGGTGGATGGTCTGTGACAAAAGACCTGCAACAGTCAGGCAACGAGTGTCGAAGGTGGCAGGAGAGTGTTATTCAACAGACAAAGATGGCGACAGTTGATATGACACCCTGACTTCAGAAAAATGGGAAAAGGGGAGTTTACGATGATTATTGTGTCCCTACTCAGCCCACCACCTGCATGTCACACTAGGGGCTGCACTTGTTACAGCACATCCCGATATATAAATAAGCTTTACCAGAAAGGCTCATCCAGACTCTGCTACACTTTGCTGTGAAGGAAAGGTTAGTTTGCTGTTATTTTTTATATTTCTGTATTGCCTTTCTATATTTTGAATACTGTAGTTTGTTTTCTTTACTTTGTGTTTTGCTTGCATTCTGTTTTAACAGCATATTAAAACTTCAAAAGAGACCACAGCTCTCTGTTCTGAGTCAGGCAGAAATAAGAACTGATTAATTAAGGACCCATTCATAAGACAGAAGAGGTCACTTAAGGTTAATCACTTGTTAACAGAGGGGGTGGAGCTAGGAACTAAAATTTCTATTTAAGGAGTAAACTAAAACATTTCAGAGCTTTACCAGAAAGGCTTCCAGACTCTGCTACACTTTGCTGTGAAGGAAAGGTTAGTTTGCTGTTATTTTTTTGTATTACTGTATTGCCTTTCTATATTTTGAATACTGTAGTTTGTTTTCTTTACTTTGTGTTTTGCTTGCATTCTGTTTTAACAGCATATTAAAACTTCAAAAGAGACCACAGCTCTCTCTGTTCTGAGTCAGTTTTCCTGCCCTCCCACCCATTTAAGTTGTCTTGTTAAATACCACTGTCTTTCTAGTTGCCCGCCTCTTATGTTAATCTGACCATATATCTCATTTCTCTCTACTTTCACTGGCTTATGTGAGTAATCACAAAATCATCATTTTTGAAATCCCACCCCTTCAATTATTTAAATTTATTGGCCATCCTACAGTATTTCATAGTACCAAAATATAAAAGTGACCACCCCTTTCAATCCATCTTGCTGTTTTAAAAATAGTAACTCTCCACTAAACCTTAACTTTTTAAACAGGTAAAACTCAAGTTACCTACTTTCACATCTAACTTCTCTAGTGCACACTGCAGTGCATTCTTTTCAATCTTACCTTTAAGCATCCCTGTGACTAGCACGTTCTCTAATACCTGCTGGAAAGCACTAGGAAGCCTTAAACTCATACAAACACTGAACTCTCCTTGTTAACAAGGAGAAATTAATAGTAGGCACTAAACAGCCTATAATTGCAAAGTATCTTGCAAAGTAAACAGCTCCTATACTTTACAAAGAAAAAAAAAAGCCCCAAACCAAGCATGTCCAAGGGTCAGCTTCCGGTGATTTCTCCTGTCCACCTGGTGAATCTGGGCATACTGGGGCAATGCAGCAATTGCCTCATGTACACAGACAACCCTCTCCTCCTACCACCCAACACTACAACCTGTGAGAGATGCACTTACATAGCCAAAATGGAAGCAAAGCTCTCTCCACCCAAGATTGTGCTAAACAGTCAAGAGGAGAAGGTTAACACCCACACTACATCTCAAGCAACACATAGCCCTTCTAAACCCGCACCACCAACACCCACATATAGCAACACTAAATCCACATATGCAGAGGCCCTTAACTGTAACCTGCCCAAGCAACAAAGACCTCTGAAGCTGAAACGCAAACAAAAACCAATCACAACCAACATGTCACATAGTTCACAACACCAGTGTGCCACCCAGCAACAGCCCCTAAGGCAAGACAATGTACCTAACACTTTAGTCATAGGTGACTCTATAGTCCGGCACACTGATGTCCCTCTCACCAGGTTGAATAAGGAGAAAATTACAGTCAGCTGCCTGTCGGGTGCCAGGATCCGCCACATAACGCATGCACTCAAGTCACTCCACAACAAGTACAAATATGACTCTGTCATTGTCCATGTTGGAGTGAATGACTTGAGACGTACCTCCCTGGACTACATGAAAAGAGACATGGAAGAGCTCTCGGATCATGTGGCCCAGGCAGGTATGACCCTAGCCTTGAGTAGCATCCTGCCTTCGCCCAGAATGATACCACAATATAAGGATAAAATGATCGACTTCAACAATTGGCTAAGCTTATGGTGTCATTCAAAGGGGATCCAGTATCTGTCTGCCTGGGATGACATGATTGACAGACCACGATGCTTTGCCAGAGATGGTCTGCACCTGTCGCCCCTGGGACTCAGGTTACTGGCTAAGGCTCTTGCCACCCCTACAGTGCCTTTTTTAGGCAAACTTCAAAGGACAAAACCACCACCGTAACAGGTATAAGCATGCAAAATCTGAAGGTAATACTACTCAATGCTAGAAGTCTAAACCTCAAAATGCACTCTTCGAGGCACTCCTAAAAATGGAGAACATCGATATCTGTGCAGTAACTGAGACCTGGTTCAAGGCTCCAGAGAGCACCCCTGCAATACCAGGCTACAACTCTTACCACACTTTTCGCCACCAAACCAGGACCGAAACACTAAAGGTGGAGGAGTGTCAATATTCACCAAGGATATTCACACCACCAGGCTAGTTGGCCAACACAATGTGTCTGAAATTCTCCAAGTGCAACTAACACTAGTTAAGACTGCAATCCAAATTGTAGCTTGCTACAGATCCCCACCATACCCCAAGATTCTCACTACACCTTTCTAAACATACTGGAAAATATTAAGATAGAACCAAACACCCTAATACTGGGTGATTTTAACTACCCTGCCATTAACTGGGAAAACTACTCATGTCCCAACACCTTTGCGCAATGGTTCTTGGAATTCATAAATTCCAATGCCCTGGATCAACTAATCCATAGTCCCACCAGGGCTCCAATATCCTAGACCTGGTCATTACCAACATGGGAAATCAATGCTCCATACCTATGGTCACCCGCTCGTTAGTCAGGTCTGACCATAAGCTAATCACCCTTAACATCCACATCCCACCCCTACCCCCCAGTAAAGAAACCACCATAAAAAACTTCTCCAAAGCCAACTTCATGCTACTCAAGTCAGAAGTGACAAACTTCATAACACCCATGCAGACGGGAACTGAAAAGTTCAACTGCTGAATCCTACACTAATGCACTGTACGAGCACATCCACTCATGCATGAATCGTGCCATCCCAAATAGAACCAAAATGCTCTCATCCAAAAAAAAAAAGCCGATCTGGTGGTCCCCTGCCATAAACAAACTTTACAACAAAAGGAAGAAACTTTTGCAGAAAAGAGGAAAATCCCAGGATGCAAAAAACTCCCTTACTGGCCTCAGTAAGAAACTGAGATGCCTCATAAAATCCTCCAAAGCTAGTTACGAAAATAAAATTGCCAAAGATTCCAAAGACAACCACAAAGCATTCTATAACTATGTCAAGAATCTAAATGGCAATGCTCAGATCTGCACTGAGCTAAAACAGAATGGCATTAAATATACTGATCCAAAGGATATTGCCAATATCCTGGCAGATCGATTCAGTGCCAACTTCACCCCCTCTCACCCCCTAAATGGCCCATCTCAATACCGGAAGATTGCCAAATTCCAGTAATAACGGCCACACAGGTACAAAACGCACTCTCTAAAGCCAAGAATACAGCATCCATGGGACCAGATGACATCCCGGCTGTGTACTACATGAACTACAATATGAACTGGCACCTCACCTAAGTGTCATGTTTAATCATAGCCTCACCTCAGGTTTCGTGCCCACTGAGTGGCGCAGAGCTACAGTTATCCCAATCCACAAGGGGGAATCCACCTTGGATCCCGGAAACTACCGTCCCATCAGTCTGACAAGCCTTATCTGCAAGGCCATGGAGCGTATTATCATGGAACTTATAAACAAAGACATTGGCAACCTTCAAACACTGGACCCCACCCAGTTTGGGTTTGTGAAGGGCCGATCTTGTCTCCTGAACCTGAATGACTTCTTTGAATTAGTCTCCAGAGCCATGGACAAGGGTAAGGTGGTCCACACAGCCTATCTAGACCTTGCCAAGGCCTTTGACACCATCCCCCACTCTGGAATCATAGATAAACTTACTAAGTTGGGCATTAATCCCTATGTCACCCAATGGGTTGCTAAATGGCTTACTGATAAAACCCACACTGTAAAAGTAGCCGACTCCAAATCCAGCTCCAGACAAGTGACAAGTGGAGTACCGCAGGGTTCAGTCCTGGGGCCGCTCTTGTTTGGCATCTACTTCTCTGAAGTACAGGTCAACACTAAGGGACTCTGGCTAACAAAGTTTGCAGATGACTGCAAACTGGGAGCCATTATTGAATCCCCAAATGATGTGGATACTCTACAAAAGGGCCTTACAGAAACAGATGCTTGGTGCCAGAGCCATGGGCTCAAGCTCAATGCCAAGAAATGTATTGTTATCCCCTTTGGGAAAAAACATGTATCCATGAATTACCATATAGGTGGCAGTACACTAAACACAGAAAGTGTGATAAGAGACTTAGGGACACAGGTGGACAGTGGTCTCACCTTCGATAACCACATCGCCACAACAGTCAGGAAATCCTTCTATGTGGCACACCTCATCACAAAGGGCTTTTCATCCAGAAAAAGGAGGTCATTGTCCCACTGTACTCATCCCTCATTAGACCCATTATAGAATACAACGCCCCATTTGGTATGTACCTCTCAAGACATCTGCAACAACTGGAAAGGCCTCAGAAATACCTCACTAAAAGAATCACAGGCCTAAAGCAGATGCCCCACGCTGACCGCCTTAAAAACTCCAGCTATACTCTGTCGCATATCGCCTACTCAGAGGCGATCTCTGCTTAACATACAAGGCCATGTCAAACCCAGAGCTGTTGGACATGCTACACTTAAAGAAATCCCAATCCCTCAGAGCTACACGCTCCAGGGATATAAACCTTGTCATCACAATAAACAAAACATGCTGGAGGGATAGGTTCCTGACCCAGAGACTCCCCAGACTCTGGAATAGATTGCCCATACATGTCAAGCAGAGTGCCTCTTTGGACCTCTTCAAGAGGAACCTTGACGATTGGATGGGAGAAAGGAAATTCACCCCAGGGATCACGTCAGTCACCCTGCTAGACAGGGGTCCAGGAAAGTAAATAATGTGGGAAGAAATAGCCAGGGAATTGTTATGGCTAGGCTTGTATAGGCCCTAGGGCTGATAGCCTAGTACCAACCTATGAACCTATGAATCACCAATACTTTCTAGGACCACTCCACTGCTTAACTACTTCACACACAAATAACTGCCTACCACTAGCAGACAAACTGCAGCACAAACAGTTATTCTCTTTGTTCATTTTGAAAAATGCCATATTACTGCTAAGGCCATACTTCTCCAAAGGTAACAAAAGAAAAAGCTCTCTCAAATCTTGTCTTAGCAGCCTGCAATCTACCCCAATCATCAGCAAGTCTAGAAATCAAGTATCTTGAAAGAGAAACAAATTTTCTTGCCAAGGAATACCACTGTCAGTGTTTTCATACTAGATAAAAAATTTGTCAAGCAACATGCTCATATTTGTATCTTAAGTCCTATTTCCTTATGCACACTTGAAATTGTACAATTTTTTATTCATACTGAAGACACAGCTTTGTTGCACATATGTATCAGAAACGGACTCCCACTAACATATTTTTAGAATGCCACTAGAAAATAATGTGGTAACTCAACATCCGTAGTTCTGCGGAAACTGTCATCATAAAGATTCTATCACACAGGTACATTCCAATAAAATCTGTTCCCTACCAACAAAAAGATGCACTACAGTACACTTCCAGCAAGCATTAATTGGAGAAATTTTACACATTACTACTCACCCATCACCAATAACCTGCAGGAAAGGAAAATGTACATAAACATCTGTGACACCCGTACACTGGCTCACCAATCAAGGAGTCTCAGTCTTCACCACTAACACCGGTGAGGGTCATCCTATACAGGAGAAAATAATAACACACACACACAGTAAAGTATAATTTCCCTTAAGAGCACACAAGAGATCACAGTCAGTCTGGGGCTGGTCACTCCCTTGCTCTCCAGGTCTCCAATAAGATTACCCACTGACACAGGTATAGGGTCCAGATCTCAGCCTAGCTGGGCAAGCTAAAGTCTCCAGCACCCTCTCTGTCCAACCAGTGCTTCATGTCCCTGCCCAAGTAGCTGACACACATTTTGAGATAAGAGTTTATACACCACACAAACCCTCCTGGGAAAGGCTGGCACAGATTCTCCAGCTGTGCCCCTATTACCTAGACTATACGGTAGAAATTACTGCCACCACCCAGCTAATATTTATCAGTTAACCAAAGGCTCTTAAAAGGGTGTCCAATTATTACTGTGCATTATTATTATCCAATTAAGTGTGACTAAACAGTCAAGGCTTATTAGAGTGGCTTGGTAGAGTTTAACTATATACATGCAATGTACTCTAGAGCTTAACTTATCTCTACACAAAACCGCCACAGTTGAAAGGGTTTAAAAATATTCAATAAATAAATAATAAAAACAAGGCAATACTTTTTACTACACAGTGCTAGTCAAGAGTTCAGAGATCACAGAGAAATACTTAAAATAATTCAGTAGTACAGTTCTGACATCACAGAAATACACAATCTAAGCTTTCTAGTTTCTAGCTATTTCAAAGAGAAAACACAAGTCTAAGATAAACTTACATATAGAGCAAAGCCAGTGCTGAGTTGGATCATCAAGACAAAAATGCTTCATGCTCTCTGGTTCTCTCCGTTTAAATTGAGATCCACACTACATCAGTATTCACATTTTCCTGGGTTCCCAGGCTACATATTACATCATTCTTCACACTTCCCTGGGTTTACAGGCTAACAGAAACTGTATTTACATTATTTACACCTGGGCAGGAACCAGAGCAATAAAGGACATTTATGCATGTAAATTCTGGCCATTAACTCTAGCCTTACAAAAATAGCAAGAATCTCATCTAGACTCTTCGGCACCACTGTCTACATCAAAGGATCACAACATGCTTTACTTGGCCAGCAGAGTGTACGGTTACATTTCTTTGCAGTTCCACATGTAACACTATTTTTCTACATTTAAGACACCAAGCCTGTAGTTTACATTCATATGTACAAATTACAGAATTATCAGCAAAATTCTATCTGGCTAGGCTGGCAGCCTTCAACTATCTTCAGCCAATCTTCACATATCGTCACAACATCATTCAACAGCCTACACTCTTAAAGCAGAAGTAATCAGACTGTTAACAGACAATAATGGAAGAGTTTATTTCTGCCTTTAGTTTCACCTCCCCAACTGAAGTAGAGACTGAACAAATTTGCTGCTGCAAACTATAGCCATCTGGCCACATGACTGATAACTTTAGAAAAGTTAATTGAAGTAAAGACTCATCTAAAACTGGCCATCTCTTACCAAGAACATCTTCGCTATGCAATGACCCAGTTTTCAGTAAGACAGGACAGTGGTCTATATGTACTATTAACTACAACACAGACTTGTCTACAATAAAAACACAGTTCATTTAAAACCAGTAAGTAACACAGACTTGTAATCACAAATACTGTTTACAGGGCAATAAAATGCCTAGTTTGTCTAGTTCTAAAGAGTTGTTAAAGAAATGTTCTTTGGTCTTGAGCGCATATCAAAGATGTTTGGTTCTGGTTGGAGGTGTAACTTTAATTAAAGCCATGCCTCCAGCCAGAACCAAATATCGCTGATGTGGGCTGGCACCCTTAAGTAAAGATGTCAGGCACAT
Source organism: Protopterus annectens (assembly GCF_019279795.1). Lineage (NCBI taxonomy): Eukaryota > Metazoa > Chordata > Ceratodontiformes > Protopteridae > Protopterus > Protopterus annectens. The sequence goes on from NC_056729.1 coordinate 1,860,265,099, forward strand.
CAGCAATATTTGGTTGTGGCTGGAGGTATAGCTTTCCTTAAGGGTGGCAGCCCACATCAGTGATAAGTAAAGCCATATCTCCAGCCAGAATTAAGTGCGTCAACCCACATCAGCGATATTTTGGTTCTGGCAAGAAGTACAGCTTTACCTAAGGGTGCGAGCCCACATCAGCAATATTTGGCTCTGGTTGAAGGTAAAGCTTTAAGGCTGCCAGCTGCACATCATTACAGCAGCAAGATCATCTCAGTTTAATGAAAATGTTCAGAGCAATGACAATGGTTACTGCTGGCCCTTTATAAGACATGCTCTATAGAAAGTTAAACAACGCTTGGGATCTTTCAAGAATCAGTGCACAACAGATAAGGTCATGGCTTACTAGATTCTGTGCAAGTCTCCCTCAGTGAACAAGCGTCAAGTACATCCTTGTGTTTAAGTGCTTCCCCTAATCTGTCTATCCAACAGCAAAATGGTTGCGCTTTATCACAGCCCAAAATATATTAAGAGCTGGTTGACACATTATGAAGCAAAAAACTTTTTTTCTGGATACCCAAGTTCAGTGAAGTTAGTTTATTTGTTTATACCATTTACTTTTCTGATAGGTGCTTAGCTAAACAACTTGGTCCACAAATCCTATATGGACACAAATTATGTTCAGCCTCTCAGAGTCTAAATTCAGATGTTTAAAACTAAACTATTAGCATTACTCAGTCCTGTGTTGTTCAGATGAATTACTACTACATCCCTTTCTCTTGGTTGTTTTTGACCTTAAGCTTGCCCACCATCAATCCTCCCCCTGGACTTGAGATTATTCCTTCTTCTGTGGTGGGGCTCCAGAACAAATGGCAGCAGAAGCCATCAACATTAAAACAGCTGTGAAGGTTACTTGTGTCCTCACTTGTAACCCCACTATCCCAAGTAAAGGAAAGACAACCAGCATTACCAGAGACCCAAAATGCCTTCTTATTGTTACCACCAGGCACTAGCTTAAGAAGCTTTAAGTACAAATGATAATGAATAGTGATGCTGCCCCCACCCCCTAATAAAAGGCTGACTGTATGCACCCTGCACCCTCCCACAAAAAAATACTGGCATACTCATCCTGCCCTGCCAGCCCCAGCCAGTGACAAAGTCACTAATCAAACTCTGTTTCCTTTAGTCACAGTCGGGGCTTCATCTCTCTATTCTACCAGCTCCAGCCAGTGAGAGAGAGTCACCAATCAAACTCGGTCAGGGCTTCGTCCCTCTATTCCACCAGTACTGGCGTTACTAGAAATCATACTTCATTAAAAATACAAAATTAAAAAAGAAATACGGATTCATATGCATCAATATCCCCTAGAATCAAATCTGTCTGTAACTTAACACAGTAGACCTACAAGGGAAGGATTTCTGCTTCTAGGACTTCTTCACATACATTTCTGAGGTCCAGAGGTGAATCACTGCTTGCGAGAATAAACACTCCCTAAGACATCATGTCCACATACAGTTGGATCAAGGGTGGCTAGTACAGATGTAAAGAAAAAGAGAAAATATAATAGTACAATGTTTTTCAAATGATGAGCTCAGCCTACCTCAGGAAAAAGTACAGTTGTGTACACCTACCATAAATGTAGATGTTCGAGTGTCTTCACTGTTGCAGTCATAACTGTAGGGTGTTCCTGCCGGCAGGCAGCCCGATGTCGGCCAGAATTCCAAAGTCTGGGTCCGGCGTCGGCTGTACCAGCAAGTACCCTGACGTCAGAACGCAGAGGTATAAAGCTGACAGCCGACGCCATCTTCTCCAGCCTTTCTTGCCCCAGATGTCAGAAGCCCCCCAAAATAACCAAAAGGTGTCCAAAAAGAAACACAAATACACCACAAAGGAAGAGGAAGATAGAACAAGCAAAAAATAAGAGGGGATTGGTGGGAGGAGATCGACTGCAACAGTGAAGACACTCGAACATCTACATTTATGGTAGGTGTACACAACTGTACTATGTTCTTCGTGTTTCACTGTTGCAGTCATAACTGTAGGGTGGAATCCCAAAGCTGTGTAGAAGGGAGGAGGTTATGCAGAAGAAGGGGTAGCCAGAAGACCCTGCAAGACAGCAGAGGCAAAACCTGCCCTAGACTTAGAATATAAAGGGAGATTATAGTGCTTAGAAAAAGTATGCACTGAACTCCAAGTGGCAGCTTCCAAAATGTCCTTGGTAGGAACTCCTCTGAGAAAAGCTGCTGAAGTGGCAGCAGCTCTAGTAGAATGACTTCTAATAGTACCTGGAATCTGTTTCCCAAAATGAGAGTAACAAAACCTTATCCCATGAGCAATCCATTTGGAAATAGTTTGTTTAGAAATAGCCTTGCCTAGAGAGCTGGAGGCATAAGAGATGAGCAACTGATCAGATTTTCTGAAATCTTTAGTTTTGTCCAGGTAAAATCGTAATTGTCTGTGTACGTCCAATGAATGCAAAATCCTTTCCCCTTTGTTTTGAGGATTTGGAAAGAAAGTAGGAAGGTGAATAGTCTGATATAAAGCCACTTTAGAAATCACCTTAGACATAAATGTAGGATTGGTCCTCAAGGCAACTCTGTCTTGGTGGAAAATAAGGTATGGTTCCACAGCCATGAGAGCTTGCAACTCTGACACCCTTCTGGCAGAAGTCAATGCTAATAAGATAGCTGTCTTCCAGGATAAGAACTTGATATCCGAAGCAGCAGCAGGCTCAAAAGGAGGTAAAGTAAGCTTCTCCAAAACATAATTAAGATCCCAAGCAGGAACAGGAGGAGTTCTGGGAGGTCTTATATTCTTAGCCCCTCTCAAGAATTGTCTCACCAGCTGGTGAGAAAAGATGGGGGGATCAGTGTTGAAATGAGCCGAGATAGCAGAAGCATGGATTTTGATGGAAGAAAAGGAGAGGCCTTTAAGCAAAAGGTCTGAGAGGTAAAGTAAAATGGAGGAAATATCAGGCAAAAAAGGATCAGAACCTCGATCCCGCATCCAAATACAAAATCTTTTCCATTTAGAAGCATAAGATTTTCTAGTGCTAGGCCGCCTAGCTTCTAAGAGAACATCCAAAACTTGTTTGGGAAGAGTAGAAGGAATCAAAGGCCCTTGTAGAGCCAAGCTGCCAGGCATAGAGACTTGATTTGAGAGTGTAGCATCTGACCCTGATGCTGGGACAGAAGAGAAGGAGACAGAGGCAGAATCCATGGAGGTTCCAGGAACAGATGTCTTAAAGTTGGGTACCAAAACTGCCGAGGCCAATTTGGTGCTATCAGTATGATAATCTTGGGTTTGTCCTGTTTTATTTTCAGTAACACCCGAGGCAGAAGAGGAAGAGGAGGGAAGGCATATCCCGAAAGATTCCTCCAGCTGAAAGACAGGGCATCCACTTTCCAAGCTGTTTTGTGGAAGGACCTGGTGCAAAAGAGAGGCAACTGATGATTGAGATGGAATGCAAACAGATCTATCCTAGGGCAACCCCAAACTGCCGTAATCCTGTTGAATAAGTTGGGGTCCAGCATCCATTCGTGAGGATCCAAAAGATTTCTGCTTAGGCTGTCTGCTAAGAGATTCTGTTTTCCTGGAATGAATTGAGCTTGAAGATGCAGATTCAGAGTTAGAGCCATGTCCCATAGACTCATGGCTAGTCTTCAAAGGGGGTAAGAGTGAGAGCCCCCCCGCTTGTTTATGTACCACATGACTGTGGTATTGTCTGTACGAATCAGAAGATGTCCTGGTTGCAAAAGATTCTGGAAGGCTAGAAGAGCATTTTGGACTGCCAACATTTCCTTCAAGTTGATGTGCCAGGTATGATGCTTCTTTGTCCAAGAGCCCTGCTGGCAATTGTCTAGAAAATGAGCTCCCCAAGCATAATCCGAAGCGTCTGTGGTTATGATCTGAAAAGGATGAGGCAGACGAAAGGGATTCCCTTCGTTTAAAGCACAAGTCTTGGACCACCAAAGGAACTCTTTTTGGAGGCAGGGAATCAGAGGTATCATTGTATCTAGCCTGTGGTGATGCTGAGACCATACACTCTTTAGGTACCATTGTAGTTTTCTCATATGAAGCCTTGCATTTGGGATCAACAGGACGCAAGAAGCCATGTAGCCCAATGCCTGCAGGAATTTCCTTGCAGTGAGCTGAGTTAAAGTAGCCAAGGTCTTGAAAATTGATGCCAGCTGTACTTGCTTTTCTGGAGTAAGGAAGGCCCTTTGCAAGCTTGTGTTTAGAAGAGCTCCCAAGAAGATCATTTGTTGAGAGGGGATCAAATGTGACTTTTTTTGTGTTCACTGAAAATCCCAGCAGTAGGAGAAGACGCTGAACAAACTGCAGATGTTGAAGTAAAAGATCCTTGCTGTCCGCCTGAATAAGGCAGTCGTCCAGATAGGGGTAAATCCGAATCCCTTGGAGTCTGCAGTAAGCTACTACTGGAGCCAGGCACTTGGTAAAGACTCTGGGCGCAGTAGATAAGCCAAAGGGCAGTACAGAGAATTGAAAGTGTCTCGAGCCTGCCTTGAATCTGAGGTATTTTCTGCGTTCCTGTCTGATGGGAATGTTTAAGTATGCTTCCTTCAAGTCCAATGTCACCATCCAAGCATCCTGGGAGAGCATGGGAAGAAGTTGTTGCAGAGTAAGCATCTTGAATTTTGGAATCTCCAGAAAGGTATTTAATACTGAGAGGTCCAGAATAGGTCTCCATGAGTTTTGTTTTCTTGGGACCAGAAATAGTCTTGAGTAAAAACCTTTTCCCATCTCTGGAAGTGGAACAGGTTCTATGGCTCTCATGGCCAATAAAGCGTCCACTTTATTTTAAGGCCTCTGACCAATGATGTTTTGGCAGATCTGGCCAACCGGAAGACCTTGGCAGAGTATGAAAGTGGAATTTGTAGCCTCTTAAAATCACGTCTAAAACCCATTTGTCCTGGGTAATACGAGTCCAATTTTGATAGAAAAGAGAAAGTTTTCCTCCAAGAGGGGCTTCCAGGCAAGGAGGACCTGTAGCCCAACCGAGAGAGTCATTGGGTCTGCTTCCTTTGTGATTGAGGTCTGTCTTCTCCCCTTCTGGGTGAAGAAGCAGTCCACTGTCTGGACCTGTAAGAGGCCTGAGCCTGCGCCCGACCTCTGGAGTGTCTATATCTTCCCCTTTGAGGCCTGTCAGACGTGGGAAAGGACCAATTTTTGGAGGGCCAATTTTTAGAAAATCTAGGAGGCTGAACCTGTAAGAAATCTTTAACAGTCTGCATAGATTTTGCTTTTTCTTCCATCTTTTTAATAACCTCCTCAGCCTTGGATCCAAATAAAACATCATGCTGAACAGGTGCATCTAACAGTTTAGCCTTAACCTGCTCAGGTAAATTCTGCTCACGAAGCCAAGCATGTCTCCTGATAACAGTACCAGAGGCTGCAGCCCTGCAAGAAGCTTCCAAGGCATCAAAACCACAATGTAAACTATGTTTGCTAACTTGTTCAGTTGCATGCAATACATCCTGTAATTCCTTGTCCTCTGCACATGTAGGAAAGGTAGAAAGGCTTTGCTTTAAAACAGACAAAAGAAATTGCTGATACTTGAACATGTGAAACTGGCAATTTAAAGCTCTAATAGAAAGAGTAGCAGAAGTATAAACCTTTTTGCCCCACCTGTCCAAGGCACGAGAATCCTTTTCAGAGGGAATAGGATTTTTAGAAGAAGCGGCCTTAGCAGCCTTAGAACCCTGAGAAATAGTTTCAGGATCTGCAGAAGGGTTCTTAAATAAGAATTGATGGGAATCAGGGACTCTGTAAAATCTATCAGGCTTAGAAGGAGCAGGCGGCAAGGAATCAGGATTCAGGTTAGCTTCAGAAAAAGCATCATCCACAATATCAAGTACAGGAGGAATAGCCAAAGGCCTGTGTCGAGGGAGAAGGAGAAATTCCCTAAGTCTCTTCTTGGAAGCAGAATAATCCTGACCTTCCCAATGAGAATGCTCTCTCATCTCATGTAAGGTTTCCCCAAAAGAGAAATCTTCAGGGGGAAAAGCAGAGGGAATAGAGTCCTCCCCATCAGAATCCTCATAAGGAGGAAATGAATAATCCTGGTCAGAGGAAGAGATAGAAGACACAGAAGCCTGATCAGAAGAATCATAAGGTATATCCTGTCTAGGCCTTTTATCAGGAAGAGGGTGAGACCCCCTAATCATTGTAAGTAAATCCTCAGCCATCCGTAGTAATTGCTTCTGGGTCTTGGGAGCTGTATCCGAAGCAGCTTGAGAAGAAACCCTTGGTGTAACAGGAGTCTTTGACTTTGCCTTTGCCTTAGTAGAAATAGTGATATGAGAAGGCCTGAAAACCCCCTCAGAAGCCGGTACCTGCACAGCGGTTCCGGACCCATCTGAAGGAGCGACGTCCGAAGGTCCTGCAGCAGATAAAATACTAGGCCTAGATGGCTCCCCATGGGAGTCCGTGTCGGCCATCGGTTCCGAAGTGGCGGACAGGGGCTGCAAAAGCGCCTCACTGATGACCGCCGAACCCGAAACTGGCTCCGGCTGCAAAGTATCCTGTTTGGACCTCGGAGGCCTATCCTTGTCCTTGCGTTTCTTTTGAATTCCAGTTGTCGGTAAAGTATCCGGCGACATTCTGTAATTGAATCGTCTACCGAAATAATTCAAGGCCCAATCGTACCTATGCTTGATAGTGCGAGAATTAAACCTGGCACAGAACCGACAGCAAGAAACGTCGTGGTCAGGGCCTAAGCAAGGTAGACAGTAAGAGTGGAAATATTTATGAGGTATTTGTTTTCCACACGCTATACAATTATTAACTTTTTCTGACATCGGAGGAGCAAGAAAAAGATTCCCCAACGAGGTACTTAGCTTGAGAAGAGAAGTAGTAACTTCGGACCGACAACAATCAAAGCACGTTGTCCTGAATGCGCCAACCAACAACTTGCGAGATGCTTTCCACCGCACGGCAAGAAAGACTGGAGAAGATGGCATCGGCTGTCAGCTTTATACCTCTGCGTTCTGACATTAGGGTACTTGCTGGTACAGCCGACGCCAACCCAGACTTTGGAATTCTGGCCGACCTTGGGCTGCCTGCCGGCAGGAACACCCTACAGTTATGACTGCAACAGAGAAACACGAAGAACATCAAAATAAATTCTGAAAATGCAATGATGTTAAAATGTTAAGCATTTGGTACTAACATCTGAGTACTGTTACACTAGAAAGAGATCATTTAAAGGCAAATTTAAATATCCATAAGTAGTAAGTAACCTACGCTGCATGTAGTTAGTGTTTTAGGGTTAGGGTCAGAGTTTAAGTTAATCATGAAAGTAGACTTTTTGGCTTATTGGCACTTCTTTACATTACTTTGTCTAAGGGGAGCAGAACACTAAAACACACTCCTTTCTCTCTCCACACAAAGTCCCACATGGGTGCAACTCACCTGACCCACTGCCTCCAAAATTAAGGATGAATCAAACCAACAGAAATTCAAATTATGGAAACCTTTTAAACTTTATATTGTTGTGCCATGCTTGAAAAAAAAGATAGGAATTAGTGTTTTTTTCTAAAGTAAAAGAAGCCTGTATTTAAGAAACAGTGTTTATCCATATGTCACTTGTGCACTGGCCCAGCAATCAAGGAGTCTCAATCCTCACCACCAACACCAGTGAGGGGCGTCCTATATAGAGGTAAGGATAACAAATACACATAAAGTACAATTTCCCTTAAGAGCACACAGAGATCACAGTCAGTCTGGGGCTGGTCGCTCCCTTGCTCTCCAGGTCCCCAATAAGACCCCCCCACTGGCACAGCAATAGGGTCCAGATCTCAGCCTAGTGGGCAAACCTCCACCACTTTCTCTGTCCAACCAGTGCTGCCCAAGTAGCTGACACACACACACACACACACACACACACACACACACACACACACACACACACACTTTGAGAAGAGTTTCTACAACCACAGAGACACTCCTGGGGAAGTCTGACACAGGTTCTCCAGCTGGGCCCTTTTTATGCAGACTAGTACCAGCTGCCACCACCCACTAATATTTATCAGCTACTCAAAGGTCCTTAAAAGGGTGTCCAATTATTACTATGCAATATTATTATCCAAATATGTAGTATAGCCCAGGGCTAAAGCTATTGGAGTGGCTTTATACAACTTTACCAAAGGCATGCAAGTACTCTAAAGAGCTTAAATTATCTCTACACAAACCAGCCACAGTGTAAAGGGGTTAAAAATATTTAATAAATAATAAAAACACAAGACAATACTTTTTACTACACAGTGCTAGTCAAGAGATCACAGAGAAATACTTAAAATAATTCAGTAGTACAGTTTTGACATCACAGAAAAACACAGTCTAATCATTCTAGTTTCTAGCTATTTCTAAGAGAAAACACAAGTTTAAAATAAACTTACATATAGAGCAAGACAGTGCTGGTGAGTTGGATGGTCAAGACAAAAATACTTAATTCTCTCTGTTTTTAAAATCACATTCCTGGTTCATATTACATCATTCTTCACACTTCCATAGGTTCCCAGGCTAACAGAAACTACATTTAAATTCTTCACCTCTGGTCAAAAACCAGAGCAATAAAGGACATTTCTGCATGCATATTCTGGCCATTAACTCATCTGCTCTGCCCCCACTCTACCAGTACTACAACAAATTACACAGGAATCATTCTTTTCTGTAGAAAGCTGGCTATCCAATGCTCAGCTCCTACTCAACCCAAGTAAGACAAAACATCTCCTGTTCCAACCTTCCAAATCCATGCAAAATACCCCCACTTTAACATTCTCGCCAAAGACAATACAATCATCTCTCCATCAGAACACGCAAAACTACTCTGTGGAAATGAACAACAAGCTTAGATTTGATACCCACATCTCTCTCACAATAAAAAGAAGTTCATAAGAAACTTGGTGCATTATATCAAAGCCGCCAGTTCCTAACCAAGGTGGCTAGAATCTCCACAGCCAATTCCCAGCTAATCTCCACCCTACTCTATGCATCCCCCATACTTACCAAACTTAGACAGACAGACCTACACAAGCTGGATGCTTGTTACAACAAAATTGCTAAATCTGCCACTGGAACCTCCTACCGCAGCCATCATTGTATCTCCCTTAAAGAACTAAACTGCCTAGAACTCCCATAACTCCTTCACTTTAATCAACTCACCCTCACTCAAACATATTAACCACCCCCATAACATCCCTTCCCTTCAAACCCTTCTCCAACCCTATCAGTCCACTAGGCCCTTCCCTTCAAACCCTATCACTCCACTAGGCCCCTAAAATCAAGCAACAAAAATCAACTCACTGTTATCAAACCCAAAAACTCAGCAAGATTAGCCATATTTTCATGTACCAAATCTAAACTTTGGAACAATCTTCCACCCTCTATAACTACTCTACCTTCCAGCAGCCTTTTCAAGACTGCGCTCAAATTCCACTTAAATTTGCACTGGCTTTGTCCTTGTTCTAATCCAGACTAACACCCCCCCACCCTTACCCTAAACCCAACTACACTACTGCCACTACTAACCACAGTCAGAATTAGCTAGTTGTCTTTACATACTTTAAAATCTTGTCTGACAACTTTGTTATTAATATTATAAACAAACTATCTTAAAGGAAAACTCCACCTTAGAACTCAAAAAAACATTTTATTCATTGTATCTTTGTTTTTGAGCTACTTTAATACCTCAAAATCACTCCAAGTGCTTCTTTTACAATTTTAATGCGTTTCTTTCAAAATGGCGGATGATGGGCCTGCCCTGGTAACGTGATCTTATTTTCTTGCTTTCTTTCCCTCCTTCCCAGAATACATTTCAAGTCCTCTTTGTATGACTCATGCCAGACATAAGGAAGTGGTGCTATTTTCTCATGCCATTAAAATATAATGGCAGGACTGTGAAGCACGGTCTTCTAAACACCTTCTGTAAAAGAGCTGCTTCTCTGTTTACCTGACTGAGCCTCAATTATCTGTCTGCCAGAGCTTGTTCTATGCTGTAAATAGCTGTTAGCCACTTGCAGCAAAAGAAAGCAGGTAAAAAACAGCTTTTTGTAAGAGAAGTCTTTTGTAGTCCTAACAAACTTGATAAACCCTCCCCCATACTCTCATGCCAAGGTGTGAAACCTCTCACTGCAGTAAATAATCCTTGCTGTACATTTACAAGTGATGAGTAGTAGGACTCTAAACTTAGTCTGTCTGCTACTTCCCAATGCCTTCAGTGGGAGGATTTTTCTCTCTCATGAATGATGCAGACTTAAAAAGTGCTTTACTAGTTCCTCGATTATTTCTGCCGTCATGTTCTCCCTCCTTTTTTCTATTTCATATTTATTTATACTTTGGTAAGCAGGAAAGTGAACTTGTCCCAGGACCCTTTTCAGCCACAACATAAGCTACACTGGCAAAGATAATAATTATTAAATGCACTTATCAATACAAATAATAAAAAAAAATAACGACAGAAAGACAATGACCAAGACTGCATGTGGAACACATAGCCAATGTGTGATAGTAACCAAGTATGTCAGTGAGCAATATTTATTAAAATGTATACTTTACTAATGCTTAACTATATTATGTTGTTTATTATAAATAATGAATCGTATTCCCACACACACAGTGTGTTTCTGTATATGTGTATGTATATAAAGTACATGAGCACAAAAACATACGTGTGTGTGTGTGTGTGTGTGTGTGTGTGTGTGTGTGTGCGCGCGCGCATTTAAACAGTTAAGTACTTCTGATTTCCTTTTCTTAATGCAAGGGCACATAGTAAATGTATGTTAAAATAAATTCAGCTGTATATTATGGCTGCTCTGTAACAATTCAGGGACTGACTCAAAGTCAGTGGGAATCACTTACAATGGATCTGCATGTACCAGATATGCACCCCACCCCCACCCACCCCGGAAGTATGACACACAAAGCATAAAAGACCTTTTTATGAACAGTATCAGTGCACCTAGTTGATAGGGTTGCCACCTGACTGACTCTCTGCAGTTCTGGCCTGTGTGTGTATGTGTGGAGGGGCTTGAAAATGGTAAATGCATTTATACGTTACAAGAAAAAAAACTTACTGACTTTGCTATAAAATGTCACAGAAATCTTTGCTACTACTCTTAAGTTACCTTAACACAAACTATTATAAATAACCCAAAATAATGGACTTGTTTTATATACAGGACTTGGTTACTCAGGAGCATTGTTGGTTGTTTTGTGCTTCCTGTTAAAACATTATAAATAACATTTAAAGCTTATAATTTCAATACGGTGTTGCTGCTTATATAAATTTGTTAGAAGATTTGACAATTGCCTTTAAACCCCTGACTGATCTAATTGCTTTGTTTTGCTATGAAAGTGGAGTGTTAAGTTCTCCTCCCCCCTGCAATAGAAGCAGTGGAAACAATTCCACAGCTTCCTGTCTTTTTTATATCACCTGCTGTGTTCCTGACATTAGCAGGATTAATTACTCATCTAAGATTGATAGCAGTACCTGACAGGGTAAACTACAGATTTAACTGTGTCTATGATATGTCATGAAAGTGGAGATGAATTTCACTGCAAAGTATGTGAGAAGATGAGTTTTAAAAAAAAAAGTAGGTGGGATTTCCCTTCCTCTGACTCCAATGCAAGGAAATAAAAGTTTTAAATAAAACTACAAGCAGGTCTCTGGTACATACACAATGCTTGAACCATTTTCTAGGGAGAAAGGAAACCTAATGATAGAGTTAAACTGTACGAGAGGGTGGCGTTTTCCTTTAAATTGTAACATTTACTGTATATACTCTGTTGATAATCAAACTGCGGTGGTGCAGCAGTAGCGTTGTTGCCTCACAGCAAGAGGTTCTCTCGTTCAATTCTCGGCTGGAGCACCTTCTGTGTGGAGTCTGTATGTCCTCCTCGCGGTCGAGTGGCATTCCAAAGACATGCGTAGAATGGGTGTGCCTTCGTTGAAGGTTGAGCTGGCACCTCGGCACCGTAAAAATCTACTGCCAATCATTAGCGGACCGGAGTTCCGCTGTGGCGACCCCTAACTGGGAAAAGCCGAAAGAACAACAACTGTTGATAATCAATATCTTGTTTCTGTATTAAAGCCAGCAACCTATAATGTTGTACACTATTGCTGCAACTTTGTATCTCTATTTATCATGTACATGTGGAGTTTTTCTCCTCGGGCATCTGCTGATAAAGGACCTGTATCCAGTCGGAATTTCCCGGTAAACAAATGTAAATAAATAAACAAACAAACTCTGGCCTTAAAACAATAGGCAGGATGCCTCACTCTAGACTTACTGGCTCCGAAGTTTAACATCAAAGGGTCACAACATGCTTTACTTGGTCAGTAGAGTGCACTGTTACATTCTTTTCAGTTCCACATGTAACACTATTTCTTCCATTTAAGACAACAAGCCTGTGGTTTACATTAATATTTACAAATGACAGAATTATCTACACAATTCTGTCTGGCTAGGCTGGCAGCCTTCATCTATCTTCACAATTCACACTTAAAAAAATCCAGAAAATGAAGCACGATATTTGGCAGAAAACTAGGTTCAACCAAGAGATGTGCAAAGGCAGCAAAAACCACAGGTGTGTTATGCCTGGTTAGTACTAGTAAAGTCTTCAGCACCCAGATTATTTGTGTGTTATGCCTGATTAGTACTAATAACAAGTCTTCAGCACCCAGATTATTAGCAATTTCAGATTCAAAAAAAGGTTAGGAAATCCTTAGTAAAATGAGCTGGGAAAAAACATGTGGTAATGAGCAACCGTAATTACAAATATATAAAATACGTAACAAGCAACAAATATTCCTGGCAGCATGTGTCCTACTGAAATTAGCATACACCCAGTAGGACAACCCAAGCAAATATTTACACAAATAATGATCCCATCAGCCCAACCATACCTGGCAGAGAGATTTGTAAAATGTCTGACTACTCGAGCAACTTTAAAAGGCTAAACAAGTTCAGGTGATATCAGTTTAGAATAAGAATTGAGTGTCAAAAACAGTTTTCCTTAATGTATATAACATCACAGTGCTTTCGGCAATGATACCAATAAAAACAGCACTTTTGCAAAATCTTTAAGTAATTCTTTCTGACATAGCAATATCAGCTCCATTTCCTAGGCTAAAGAGTAACTTCTGCAAACCAACATTAAATGATGAACTTGATTTTCAATTTAGAAGCAAATTACGCCCAATTGCAACCCAAAGGATGAGAGCATCATCACTATCTGAATATTCCTTAGGTAATGAAGACATTGGAGATGTACTGAATATTTGTTATGCTTTCTGTCACATCACTACAATGGATATTAATAAAATGTTAACAGTTCAGGAAATCCCCCCACTTACATGAGCACTGTAAACTCTTAACAGCATAAAGGAAAACACTGGACCATGGTAGTGGGTTTGCATAATACTTACTGTTAAGGCACTAATGTAGGTTGACAGTTGATTGTGCTGCCTTAGCATTCTAAACTTTTTTTACTCAAATGGTTTTTATTTTGATGAAATAACACAATAATTTAATACATTCATAATATTCAATAACTATTTACAGTATTTACATTGTTTGTTGCGTTATCATAAGTCACAGATATTACTGAGCTCTATCCCTGTCAAAGTGTTAATATACTAAAAACAGGACTTTATAACTGAAAACATGACATCTGTAAAATAATATCTAAGATACAATAAAGAAAAGCAACATATTAAATGCCAAGTAATTATAGTTCAAAGTTATTCACACATATATTTGCTAGGATTTAGTATGGTGTTTGAGTATCCTTACAGTTATTACCATTAGTCATAAGCATTTCCTGTAAATGTATAAGCCTGTACTAAACACTTACTAACTGCATAGGAAAGTTATTTATAAAGATCTATTATAAAAAAAACTCCAGTATATTCACTAGAAATAGTGGCTATAATTAACTGTTTACAAGAAAAAATAACATTTCCATATATATTTGATCACAAAATATAGTCACTATTATAAAAGGGAAACCATGAATATGTTTGCAGACAGTGTAGCTCGTAGTTGTTGTAAAAGAAGCCTACTATGCTATATTAACCAATCAGAGACTTGACATTCACAATTAGGCTTGCATATATACATTAGATATAACATAATCTGATCTGCATGCATAGAATACATGATGTCACGAGCTAAGAAGAAAGCTTCACTTCTTAAATTTCAAACTGACATTTTCCCGCCCAGAACACTACACAGTACAGTTTCCTGACCTCACTTTAACTGTGTCACAAAAGACTGTGGTGGTGGTGCTGCGGTAGCGTTGTCGCCTCACAGTAAGACGTTGTCCTGTTCAATTCTCAGCTAGAGCGTCTTCTGTGTGGAGACATGCGTGAATGGGCGTACCTTCGTTGAAGGTTGTGCGTCACGGCTAGCAACTCGGCACGTACAATTCTACTGCCAATCATTAGCGGACCGGAGTTCCACTGTGGCAAACCATAACCGGGAAAAGCCGAAAGACACAACAACTTTAACTGGGTCACAAAGTCTACAGTAACAAATGCAAAATGTAACTGTCAGATACTTCCAAACAGTAAAAGAACATTCAATACACAAGAAATCACATCTGGATATCACAGAGACACTCGGACAGCTACGGACATCTAGCAATAAACCACTGCTGCTAAGTAGATATACTAGAGATGCATACTACTAAAATACAGGAAACATAGTGTCTCTGCCAAATTCAAGTTAAATAGAGCAAGACCACTGCCAATGAAAGAGAAAACAGTACTTCAAGATTAAACTCTACAGGAAACATAACATGTAACCATTTAAAAACCTTGTGCCATAAAACATACTAGCATATAACTGTCAGAAAGACCCAGTTTATGTCAAAAGCCGGCAAACAGCTTTTTTTCACAAAGAAACCAATATTTATTCTGAAACAATCGGAAGTTAAAGATATTAAAAAAACTAGTTAATAAATACTAAATCATAAAAATGCCCTGGTACCCCATGTATCCAAAACAGTTTTGATAAATTAAGCAGTGACTATGCCTGTGTAATAACTCAAAACCTGGACCGAACCACAAAAGGAGGGGGGTTATCAATATTCGTCAAAGATACCCACACCTCCAGGTTGGTGGCACAGCAAGAAGCATCAGAGACCATCAATGTGCAAATAACAGTGGGTAAAACTGCCTTCCAGTTTATAGCCTGATACAGACCACCCTCCCAAACCCAGGAACCCCACTCGGCCTTCCTGAGAACACTGGAAAATATGAAGGTCTCTCCAAACACCATTAAATTGGGAGACTTCAACTACCCAAACATAGACTGGGGGCATTACTCTAGCTCTAACACCCTAGCCCAAAGGTTCCTAGAATTTATAAACTCAAATGCTATGGAACAACTTGTTGCCACTCCCACAAGAGGGGAAAACATACTGGATCTGATCATCACCAACATGGGGACACTGTGCTCCAGACCAGAAGTGTATCCCTCACTGGTAAGATCAGACCATATACTAATCTCACTGGATATTCACATCCCAACCCCACCCCCTGCCCAGAAAACCACAGTGAAAAACTTCTCTAAAGCAAATTTCACACTCCTCAAAACCGAGGTGGAATCCTTCAAAGCCCCCAGGCCTGTGGAAAATATGGCCCAGACCGCAGAATCCTTTATAAATGCATTCTATGAACACCTTCAGGAATGCATGGATCATGCAATCCCAAATAAAACCAAGACCCAATTCTCCAAAGGCAGGCGTCCTGTCTGGTGGACCCCAGCCATAAACAAACTATACAATAGAAGGAGGAAG
The DNA here is from genome assembly GCF_019279795.1 of Protopterus annectens. NCBI lineage: Eukaryota > Metazoa > Chordata > Ceratodontiformes > Protopteridae > Protopterus > Protopterus annectens. The sequence goes on from NC_056729.1 coordinate 1,860,280,895, forward strand.
CTACTACATGATAGAGCAAAATCCCAAAAAGGGAAGGCATCTCTGATCAGTATTAGCAAAAAACTACGGGCACTCATAAAATCGTCTAAGGCCAGCTTTGAGAGAAAAATTGCACAGGACACTAAGGATAATCAGAAGGCTTTCTTTAGTTATGTTAGGAACCTGGGTGGGAATTCCCAGATATGCTCAGAATTAGTCCAAAATGACAGATAAATACACCGGACCCACAGACATTGCCAACATCCTAGCTGACAGGTTCAGTGCAAACTCCCCCCCCCACCAAAAGGGCAAATATCTATCCCAGCAGAGTGCTGCCCCCCTGACATCTCAGATGCTAAGGTAAGAGCCACCCTCTCCAAAGCAAAAAAGACAGCATCAATGGGACCAGACGGTGTCCCGGGCTGCATTCTACATGTACTCCAAGAAGAGCTAAACCCAAACATAAAACTACTGTTCAATCTCAGCCTTACTACAGGATATGTACCCAAAGAGTGGCGTACAGCAACAGTGGTCCCTCTCCACAAAGGTGGTGCCTCAACGGATCCTGGAAACTATCGCCCCATAAGCCTGACTAGCTTGGTCTGCAAAGCTATGGAAAGGATCATCATTGACCTCATAAAGATATTGGGGACCTACAGACACTGGATCCTACCCAGTTCGGCTTTGTTAAGGGCAGATCTTGCCTCTTAAACCTTGTTGATTTCTTTGAAACAGTCACCATGGTCATTGACGAGGGGAAGGTGGTCCACACAGCCTACCTGGACCTCGCAAAAGCCTTCGATACAATACCCCACTCGGGCATTATAGACAAGCTCATCAGCTTAAATATAAACCCCTGTGTCACTAGATGGGTTGCAAACTGGCTCAAGGACAGAACCCACATGGTTAGAATTGCTGGAGCTATGTCAGACTCCAAACCAGTTACAAGTGGTGTCCTACAAGGCTCAGTCCTAGGACCTCTCTTGTTCGGTATATATTTCTCGGAGGTACAAGCCAACACGGAAGGACTGTGGCTGACCAAGTTCGCAGATGACTGCAAACTGGGCGCCATAATAGACTCTCCAGCCGACACAAGCATCCTCCAAAAGGGCCTCATAGAAACAGACAACTGGTGCCAAAGCCATGGCCTCAAGCTAAACACCAAAAAGTGTATAGTCATCCCCTATGGCAAAAACAAAGTGCCCACAAATTACCACATAGGTGGTAATCCATTAAGTACGGAAGAAGTTATTAGGGACTTGAGGACCCAAGTTGATAGCAATCTCTCATTTGACAACCACATGGCCAAAGTGGTTAGAAAAACATTTTATATAGCCCACCTAATCGGGGAGGTCATCGTGCCTCTTAACTCATCCCTCATCAGGCCCATAATTGAGTACAATGCCCCTTTTGGGATGTACCTTACCAGACACCTGCAGAAACTGGAAAGACCCCAAAAGTACCCCACCAAGAGGATCAAAGGGCTCAAACAGATGCCATATGCTGCCCGGTTAAAGAAACTCCAGCTCTACTCAGTGGCATACTGCCTGCTCAGAGGCAATCTGTAACTGACGTATAAAGCCATGTCCAACCCAGAATTAATGGACATGCTGCACCTCAGAAAATCCAAATCCCATCGAGCTACGCGCTCCAGAGACTTGAACCTCAGCAATGAAATAAATAGGACATGCTGGAGGGACAGATTCATAACCCAGAGGCTCCCTTCACTCTGGAATAAAATCCCAGTCCAGGTTAGGCAGAGTCCCTCATTGACTCTCTTCAAGAGGAATCTTGATGAGTGGATGGGAGATCGTAGGTTTACCCCGGGTATCACTTCTGTGTCACTGTTAGACAGAGGCACAGTATACTAACCTCGAAAAAGGGCATAGCAAAATTAATTTAAAATGGGTGGCGAAAGCCAAACACACTCTGGCTAGGCTTATAAATGCCCTAGGGCAGATAGCCTAGTATGAACCTATGAACCTAAAAGAGCATTTAGCAGGGAAAAGGGCTATATATTATTTGAAATAAAGCATGTCATCTTAAGGTCATAAAAGTAAAGATGTCTTACTGTTCATTATATCACTCAATGAACCAGTAATATTATACTACTATACTAAAAAGCATAAAGTTATTTAATTTGTATACAAACAAGAAAAAAAGTATAGAAATGAAGAAAGCAAAAAGAGAAAGAAAAACAATAAGCAAAATATTGTCATGACATACCTTACTTGAAAATTTAGCAAGTATAAAACAAAGTCCAGTTGCAGTAGATGCTTTGAGAGATTAGTGGGAACAGCAATCTTTGACTCAGTTTTTTTGTTTTTTTTCTTTTTAACATCAGTCCAAGAAGATTTGTCAGTAACTCTCTTCAGAGATGCAGATGCCCATTCCATGTCTTCAGGTAAGGAAATAATGTTATTGTTTTTAATAAAGGCAGTGGCTTCCTCTAGGGCATTAAATGATCTCATTTCATTCTGATATAACATTTTTAATCTCATTTCATTCTGACATAACATTTTTATTCTGGCAGGAAAGACAAGCTGAGTTTTGATGTTATTCTGTTTTAACAGTTTTATTAACGGCCAAGCTTTTTTCCTCTGTTCCAAAACCCTGGTAGAATAGTCATTATCAAACCTAATTGGGTTTTGATTAAATCTGAATGGACTTTTCCTCCAGGCAGATTTTTGTCTAAATAGGATAGAAACTTTATGACTATTGATCTGGGAGGAGTAGAGGAGGACGCTGACACTGGCTTTCCTAAAGCTCTCACAGGCCTCATTGGGGTTGGTTATGCCCCGTGACTCATGCTACTTTGCATCACTGCCTCAGCATGCATCCATTGGTTAAAATCAACAGTCAAGCCTCAAAAACTCTGTTCCACAGCAAGAAAAGCCCTCTGAGAAGGTGGGTCACACACACCTCCAATGTTCCAAAAAAAGTGGACATGTAAGAGGAGGCACATTGAATCCCCATTGGTGGCAGCCACTTCTGATACTGACCTGGAGGATTGTGCCAGTTCCCCCATCCCCTCCAGAATTCTTGAACTTATGCTTCAGAGGGTATCCTGGCCAACAGACCCCTCTTCAGGATGAGGAGGGTTCTCTCTTTGAGGCTTATGGTTCAGCACCCTCTACTTCTTTGGTGGTCCCTTTGGCAGAAACTAATTAATTTGGTAGTTAGGACATCATGGAAGGTGCCCGATTCTTGTGAGTTGCTCCTTTGAAAGCCAGACAAAATTCTCAGGTCTCCCCAGGGACAAAGAGCACTGGGTCAAAAGTCCATTCGTCGATTCCATCACTGTGGCAGCATTTACAAAAAAGGAGCTGACTTAGTTTACAGCCACTGTCCATCCACCCAGTAAGGAATCTAAGGATATGAACAGATTAAGGAAACGGGTACTTTTGTACTTGGAGATCTGAACTACACCACACATATGAATCATTTTCAGAGGGATCTGGTTCAACAAGCACTGGCCACTATGAAAAGACCCCAGCCACCAGATTTTAGGAAACAACTGGAGCCTTCCCTAAGCAAGATGATTAACATCACCAACCTCAAACTATGCAGCTCATGCATAACACAACCAGTGGATTGTCTAAGGCAGCATGAAAAGGCATTGCAATAAAACACCAAGCCTGGCAATTCCTATGCAATTTTGCAGACAATTTTAAGGAACAGACATTGCAATAAAACACCAAGCCTGGCTATTCCTATGCAATTTTGCAGACAATTTTAAGGTGACTGCCACAAATGTAAATGTGACAGACCATCACTGTTTGGTATTTCAGTGAAAGAGATCATGCTTAGGTCTGAGCAGGTTGTCAAGATATTTTCTGCCATCAGAGTGAAGTACGAGTCCCTGCAGTCATCTTAGAGCTGGAACCAAAAGGGCCACAAATCATTCTGGTTTAGGAAGTTCAAACATCAGCCATTTGACTCATCTTCTAACAGGTGTGGCAGAGGCACTGGTGGCCTCTTTAATGGATGCAGGCCCAGAGGCCAAGGAGAGCTATAGAACAAGGGATCTGTATCAGCAGGCAACCCTACCATCCCTGGAGAGCTGCTTGACTGCTAACCTGTGTAGGCAGTTGGGGGTTATTTGTACCTCTTCCCTCCTGTTTGGATGACCATCACTCAGCAATATAGGCAAGATGGACAGTATCTGATGCCCCCTCAGAAGTAAGTCAGCCACTTCAACATATTCCACCTCATTCAATTAGAGGCAGCAAAAGTGGACATTTCATCTCATTAAAAATGAAACTTGCAAGAGGTCCTGCCAGATTAGTGCAGACAGGGACAGGATTTTACTCCAGGTTATTTTTGGGTCCAATGAAAAATAAGGATCTTAGGCCCAATCTGGACCTCAGTAACCTGAATGATTATGAAAAAAAGACCTATTTCAGGATGGTCATAGTCCCATCAGTTCTGACTTGCCTTTGAGCAAATAACTGGGTGTGCGCTACTGATCTCCAGGATACCTACCCTCACAAAAATAACCAATAAATCTCTAAGACTTTTGAATTTCTGATTAGGAACCGGTCATTTTCAATTTTGCGCTCTGCCCTTCAGTCTTAGCACAGCCCCTCGGGTGTTTATCACATGCATGGCAGTTGTAGTTGCTCACCTACAACTCTGAGGAATCAGGGCTTATCCCTGCCTAGATGGCTGATGCCTAGCTACCCTATTGATGGACTCAATCAAAGCCAGTGTCCACTTGTACCAGCTTTGTACATCCTTGGGCATTTCCATAAGCCACCAGAAATCTATTCAACCCATGCAAACAATTCAGTTCGCTGGATGTCACCTGGACATGACTACATCAAGAGTATCTCTGCCCCTGGAAAGAAAACAAGTTTTGACAAAAGGTATCCAATCCCGTCTTCTTGTCATCTTGTCCATGGCTACTCTGGTCCTTATGGTTTTGGGATTAATGGCTTCATCTATCCTTATGAATGTCTGCTCAGCTGCATATGAGAATTTTATAGTGGCTCCTGAAAGCTCAGTGATCCAAGATGTACAACTTCTGTCTACAATGATCATCATAACCAGTCTTTGCAATCTACATATATGATGCTGTCTACATTCCCCTCTACTTACATTCCATGAAACAGCTTGTTTCACAGCTGCCAGCAGTGATGGTCACCAAAGATTCCTCTTCCTTGGGGTGGGGGGATTACAAGGGGAAGATTGTCCAGAGATTATGTAGTCAATAGGAGACCAGACATCAAATCAGTGTCCTAGAGATGCAGGTAGTCTTCCTAGCATTCTAGGAACTTGAAGACTGCCTTCCTCTGGGAATGTTTTCTATACAAACAGGTAATATGACTGTCATTTGGTACATCAACAAGTAAGGGGGAACCAATTCATAACTCCTGTACTGGGAAGAGATGATGGTGTGGCAATGGCTCTGTATCACTTTCTCATCACACTGCACATCCCAAGTCATTCACTTGCCTTGCAGATAGGCTTTTTTTAATTTCTCCAAGTTTTTTGGGTTTCTAACACCATGACAAGAATGGACCCCATTCCTAAGTCAAAGTTTGATTAAAGGTCATGAAATTAGTATTGTTTCAGTCTTTGATGTTAGCTAGAAGTGCTCTTTGCAGCACTTGCAATGTGCCCAGTAATGACTCCTTCAGCAATTTGTATGGAGTTACATGTATCAGTAACATATCTAAGTACAATTGTAAATTATGTTTTATAAGACCCGTTGCTCCTCCTACTACTGAAACTATCTGGGTATCTTTCTTCCACATTCTCCGAGTTACTGCCTGCAAATCCTGGTACTTTATGATTTTGTGTCTCTCTGTACTTAAGATACTGTAGTCACTGGGTGTAGCTCAGTAAGTCTGTCTTAATGTCTCATGAGTTGCCTCTCAATTCAGTCATAGCTCAGCAGATCCTTGGCCTCTGGAGGCAAGCTTGCTGTAATCTATTTGCCTCCCCATCCAACACCAAGTTTAGCAGTGCTATGCCTTGATCACTGCAAAAAGACAGTCCCTTAGAGATTTTCTGGTAGAGCAATGATCTTTGAGTCTTTCTATATGCACCTCGCCCTATAATCCTGATTCCCAGGTTCTTACAGAAAGCAAACAGGTGCAAAGCATCAATAATCTAACTGCCCTCTTTTTGCCTAGGCAGATCTAGTTTCCCCTTCTCAGGTCTCATATCAGAAATCCCCACCTAGATTCTGGATTTCAGATGGGATACTCTTTCCCACCCACCCACGAAGCCTTGCACAGACCTTTGCAAATCCATACTGACCACTTGGTTTCTCAAATTCCAGGGATGGCCAATGAGCCATCTCTTTCCTCTGATGTAGTTTGGAATCTGACTGCTTCTCAGAAGGATTCCACCTATACAAGTTGTACCACAGGAAGTGAAAAGCTTTGTTCATTGGCATCCACCAAGGACACTGACCCCTTCTCCACTTCCCTTCCTTATATCCTTTCCTTTTTGACAACTTTATTTGAGTTGATTCAGGTTCCAACTTTTGCACTATAATGGTTCAGTCAGCAGCCATTTCTAATTTTCACATTGCTCCATAGACCTGATCTCTGGCTGCTCACAAATTTTGCAAAGCATTCCTTAAAGGTATTTTCTTTACTCCAACCACCATTTAAGGAACCAGTCCCTCCGTGGTATCTCAATTTTGTTTTGAAGGCCTTGACAGAACTTCCTTTTGAACTAGTCTCAACAATGCAGTTAAGTCTCTTTCATTTAAAACCTTGTTTCTGGTCTCTACAACTTCTGTCAGAAAAGTTTCATAATTACAGGCTCTATTTTCAAAAGTATCTTACTTAATTTTCCATAAAAACAGAATATCTCTCCATACCAATCCATTATTTCTTCCCAAAGTGGCTTCCAAGTTGAACATGAACTAATCAATTAATTTGCCAGTCTCCTTTCCAAATTAAGCCATCAAAGGTGAATATATCCTGTATACTTTGGATGTTTATAGTCAACAGAGGTCCTACCTTCACAGAGCTAAGGCCTTTGTCCTTTTGCCTCTTAAGCAGTTAAACTGGGTCCCCGATTATCCAAGGTTGTTTTTAGATTGTATTTATTTTGTGTATTTTTCCTATTATCACCCATTACCTTGCAAGCTCAAAGCTCATTCCACCAGACCTGTGGCCACATCTACTGACCTCCTTAGGAATGCCTCAGTTGGTGAGATTTGTGCAGAAGCCACATGGACTACTTTGCATACCTTTGCTAAACACGTTTATATCACGCTATCGAAAGATGAAAATAGCGAATGCTATTTCATCGAACCTAAAATATCTAAGCCACGTAATATCGAAAATTCAAACAGCAAATTTTTTCCTTGGGAAAAAATTTGCTATTCTGAAACATACACACAACACAAGCACACCTAAAAAACATCAATCCACACACATACGCACGTTTATAATCCTACAACTAACCCTACACTAAACTGTACATACACTACTATCTATCCACTTACCTTAACCCAAACCCTAACCCTAAGGTCCGTCACTATCGCACACTCACCTAACCCGTGCCCTAACCCTAATTCACCTAACCCGCGCCCTAACCCTAACAACCACACAATCGCACACTTACCTTTCCACCACAGCGCTGAAAATAGCGAAGCCACAGAACCGGCCAACCAAATTCCTTCCCTAGGAAAGAATTGTTCTGCAGCTTTGCTATTTTTAGCGTTTGCTCAAAATGGGTCAATATTAGAACATTCAAAGTTTTAAAATGTTGATGTTCTGATATAGACCCTGCAAAACACTGTAACTTCAATGCTATCTCAAGTAGTTCTTGTAGCTTGGGATTCTCACCCAAAAGTCAGATTGGATGGACAGAATGAATAGGATATGGTAGTTATGTACTTGTTATAATGCAGGATCCTTTCATTCTTATCTGTCTGATACGACAACCTTTCTACTATCCCCCTTCAGGCTGTCACTTTGTAAGATCTGAGGGATGTTTCCTTTCTAGGTTGTTTCTGCCTTTAGTCATTTTTTTTTTGGCACCAAACTCAATCTAAGGTAATCTTACACAATGAAGCATAATGAGAAAATAATTCTTAAAGGAAAATTAGGGTGGAGGAGTAGTTTTGCAGGGTCAGATCTAACAAGCAGCTTAAACACCCAAATGTCTGTTTGAATGGATGAGAATGAAAGGCTCCAGTATTATTGTAAGTACACAACAACCATTTTTCTGGCAAATCATTGTGGAGATTAAAGTAATTGAATAATGACACACTTGAGGTTCAGATTTCATATCCTTCACACAATGCTTGCTAATGCAAAATCTGTTATTCTACCAACTTTCTACATGTATGATAGCAATTTTCCAAACCGCACTTAATTTCTGGCCTTTGTCTCCATCCATTCGTTTTGGCTTTGTACAGAATTATTTCACTAAGAATATACAAATTATGCCCTTACCCCAACTTCATCTTACTAATTTCTCATTTGCTCACTCTCCACTTGTTCCCCTTTTTCATCTCATTTCCACCCATAAATCTGTTCAAAAATAGATGACCACACACACACACACACACACACACACACACACACACTCCCCCCAGAAAGGGCTTCTATGTCACTTATCTGTTTGTGGTGGCAACGTCCATGATGGGTTATGAAGGGCACTATTGATATAATTTTGTAAATTATGCAAGATGGCACCGCTCATTGTATAGCAGCAATTAAGTCCAACTGATGTCATGTCCTATGTAAATTGTCACTGGCTGCCATCAGTCGAGCAACGAAGCTGAGCAGTGTTTTATGGTAGTTGGTAAACATGAGAGAGGGTAAAGGCTATGTTTCAAGTTTGAATGCCTCCATGCCTTAGTTTGTTCATGAAGTCATTTTCAGAGTGCTAGTGGTTTGGGTAGAAGGTTCTAATGTCTTCAGGTATGCATGTTTTTCAATTTTCGGCATACAGTTTGCATATATACAACATTCAGTAAATATGATCATCCTTGACATTCTTGTGTTTGCATTCCTGTGTGAAAACTTCACTCCCCTGTCCCTGCCACCTGTCCCCTACCTTGTATCTCTAAAGAGCAGGTTGTAAATGCCCTCTCTAAGGCCAAAAACAAAGCATCTATGGGACCTGATAACATCCCAGGCTACATCCTACATGGGCTCCAACAAGAATTAGCAACACCACTGGATACTCTTTCCAATCATAGTCTAAGTGCTGGCTTCATACTAGCAGAATGGAAAATGGCTACCATTATTCCCTTGCACAAAGGTGGTGCTTCCACTGACCCCGGGAACTATACACCTATTAGCCTGACTAGCCTTATCTGCAAGGCCATGGAGTGAATCATCACAAACCTTATCAACAAATATATAAGTAACCTCTAAATACTTGACCCTGCTCAGTTTGGATTTGTCAAAGAGAGAACATGCTTGTTGAACCTGGTGGACTTCTTTGAGACAGTCACCAAGACCCTGGATGAGGGGAAATCTGTACATACAGTCTACTTGGACTTAGACAAAGTGTTTGACACTATCCCCCACTCAGGCATCATTGACAAACTCACCCAGCTAGGTATCAACCTTATATCATCAGATGCGTCATTAACTGGTTCACTGATAAAACTCATATAGTCAAAATAGGGGAATCCACCTCCAGAAGCAGACCTGTAACCAGTGGTGTTCCACAGGGATGAGTCCTGGGACCCCTACTGTTTGGAATCTATTTCTCTAAAGTACAAGTGGAAACTAAAGGTCTGTGGCTGACGCTGCAAAATGGGAATGGTCATAGAATCTCCAAATGATGTCAACATCCTATAAGAGGGTCTTACACAAACAAATGATTGGTGCCAAAGTCATGCCCTAAATTCAATGCAAAAATGTATCATCATTCCTTTTGGTAAGAGTGGTTCCTGCGAACTACCACATCAATTTCAACACCCCAAGTACGCACTCAGTGGTGAGAGATCTGGGCACAGATGCTGACAGCAACCTTACCTTTGACCACCATGTCTCCACAGTGGTAAGAAGGGCATTCTATATTGCTTATCTCATAAGTAAGGGCACTGTCTCCAGAAAAAAAAGAAGTTATAACCTCCCTGTACTCTTCCCTCATCAGGCCAATAATTGAGTACAATGCCCCTTTTGGTATGTACCTTTCCAAGCACCTGCAGCATTGCAGAGACCACAAAGGATCCTCACAAGGAAAATTCAAGGTCTTCAGCATATGTCCTATGTGGAGCATCTGAAATCACTGTCACTTTATGCTGTTTCATACAGACTCTTCACAGGCGATCTCTGCCTTGCATACAAGGCAATCTCTGACCCTGCTTTACTGGAAATGCTGCGTATCCGTAAGTCAAATGGTACATGGTTTATTTGCTCTATTGACCGTAACCTGGTATACGACATCAATAGAACCTGCTACAGGAACAGATTTGTCTCCCAGAGGTTACCACACCTTTGGAACAGAGTCCCACTTCATGTCAAACAGAGCACCTCATTGGCCCTCTTCAAACGCAATCTGGACGACTGGATGGGTGACCATAACTTCACCCTGGGGGGTTCCACCTGTGTCACTCTTCATAGGTTGGTACTAAGCTATTAGCCCTAGGGCCTATACAGCCCTAGCCATAACAATTCCCTGACTATTTCTTCCCACACTATTTACTTCCCTGGACCCCTGTCTAGCAGGGCGACTGATGTGATCCCCGGGGTGAATTTCCTTTCTCCCATCCAACTGTCAAGGTTTCTTTTGAAGAGGGGCAAAGAGGCGCTCTGCTTGACATGTATGGGCAGTCTATTCCAGACACTAGGGAGTCTCTGGGTCAGGAACCTATCCCTCCAGCAGGTTTCGTTTATTGTGATGACAATGTTTAGATCCCTGGAGCGTGTGGCTCTGAGGGATTCGGATTTCTTTAAGTGTAGCATGTCCAACAGCTCTGGGTTTGACATGGCCTTGTATGTTAAGCAGACATCGCCTCCGAGTAAACAATATGCGACAGAGTATAGCTGGAGTTTTTTAAGGCGGCCAGCATAGGGCATCTACTTTAAGCCTGTGAATCTTTTAGTAAGGTATTTCTGCGGCCTTTCCAGTAGTTGCAGATGTCTTGAGAGGTACATACCAAACGGGACATTGTATTCTATAATGGGTCTAATGAGGGATAAGTAGAGTGGGACAATGATCTACTTTTTTCTGGATGAAAAGCCCTTAGCGATGAGGAGTGCCACATAGAAGGATTTCCTGACTGTTGTGGCGATGTTATCGAAGGTGAGACCACTGTCCACCTGTGTCCCTAAGTCTCTTATCACACTTTCGGTGTTTAGTGTACTGCCACCTATTTGGTAATTCACAGGTGCATGTTTTTTCCCAAAGGGGATAACTATACATTTCTTCGCACTGAGCTCGAGCCGATGGCCCTGGCACCAAGCATCTGTTTCTGTAAGGCCCTTTTGTAGAGTAGCCACATCATTTAGGGATTCAATAATGGCTCCCAGTTTGGAGTCATCTGCCAACTTTGTTAGCCAGAGTCCCTTAGTGTTGGCCTGTACTTCAGAGAAGTAGATGCCAAACAAGAGTGGTCCCAGGACTGTACCCTAAGGTACCCCACTTGTCACCTGTCTGGAGCTGGATTTGGAGTCTGCTACTTTTACAGTGTGGGTTCTGTCAGTAAGCCAGCTGGCACCCCATCGAGTGACATAGGGGTTAATGCCCAGCTTAGTAAGTCTATGATTCCAGAGTGGGGGATGGTGTCAAAGGCCTTGACAAGGTCCAGATAGGCTGTGTGGACTGCCTTACCCTCGTCCACGGCTCTGGAGACTGATTTGAAGAAGTCAATCAGGTTCAGGAGACAAGATTGGGCCTTCACAAACCCAAACTGGGTGGGGTCCAGTGTTTGAAGGTTACCAATGTCTTTGTTTATAAGTTCCATGATAATACGCTCCATGGCCTTGCAGATAAGGCTCGTCAGATTGATGGGACGGTAGTTTCCAGTACCCCCCTTGTGGAGTGGGATAACTGCAGCTCTGCGCCACTCAGTGGGCACGAAACCTGAGGCGAGGCTATGATTAAACATAACACTTAGGTGAGGTGCCAGTTCATTTTGTAGTTCATGTAATACACAGCCCGGGATGTCATCTGGTCCCATGGATGCTGCATTCTTATAACCAAAACCAACCACAAACTACTTGTTGAAAAACGAGAAGGAAGTATCGCCAATAAAGAGAATTGCAGCTAACCAGGAACCTTCACAGTTGCAATAATATGTGAAATAGGAAGATAACACCACCAAAACGTACCAAATCGTCCTTTATTGACCTAGGTTTCGTTCATCTACGAACTTCATCAGAATACAATCAACCAATCTTACATTGCATATTTATATCATTCTATATGTTCTTAATTGATTAATTGTCACAAATTCCCTCCTTTTTTACATGACTTATTTAAAGGGGTAATACTGCTTGTTTAAAAACTTCCGTTACATTCATACTTTTACATTTTATGTCATCTTAATCTAAAAACTATATATTATATATTAAAAAATTCAAAAATAAGAGTGACATATGTAATCTCTTAAAATTCTTGTATATCCAAAACCTATTCATATGTATATATATATATATATATATATTTTTTTTTTTTTAAAAAATTATATATATAAATGTATTGCAGTTTGTTGTTGCATTCACAAACCCCCTTACAATAACCCAACTTATCACTCACGTACAGTTAAATGTAATCAATTCTAAAGTTACATACAAAACTTGCATGCTTTGATCCAATACATTATATATATTTTATTGTCCACATTATAATATAATTATGATGAATATTCAATATGTACCAATTAATAATTATACAATGTGTATAGATAAATCCATATACATTGTATATCATCTATTTTCTATCTATGCATATAGTAATATAAATTCATCAATCATAAATGCCACATTGACCAATGATGTCTGTTACGCTATGCTATGTTTCATTAGTATTAAAAAACCTCCTATTTACTCATGAAACGTGTTATAAATACAAACATTGTAACATTTTCAACATCTTATACTGCATTAATATTGTTTATTCTTAATACAGGCAAGATTGTAAAGTACTCATTTAGTCCTGGACTAACATATGAATTTAATCCTATTTGCCATTTTAGTTCTTCCATATCAAGATGGTATTTTGTAATTCTTCCTTGTAGATCTTGTTGTATTTGATTAATAATACAAAATTTAAAAGAATGATTATTATTCTCTATGATGTGTCTTGCTAAAGCGTTAGTGGTTTTTTGATGGTATATATCTAATAGATGTTCTTTAATACGATCCCTAAAATGCCTGTTAGTTTTTCCTACATAAAATGCTTTGCATTGTTGACATAAAGCCAAATAAACAACATTTTTTGTATAACAATTGTAATGTCCCTTGATATTAATTCTACTATCATTCACAAACACTACATTGTTTGTTTGATTTATATGGCTACACACAGTACATCTCCCACATTTATAATTCCCTTTTTGTCTATTCATATTCATATCTTTAGTGTTATTATGTTCCAATAAGTTTTTAAATGATGGATTCTTTTTATATACAAATTTTAATGGTCCATAAAAAAATTCCTTCCATATTTTATCATTTGTTAATAATTCCCAGTTCTTTCTAATAATAGATTCTATAGGAATCATTGTAGGTGGTTATGAAAAAAGGGATGTTGTTATGTTTCTTTTTGTTGTCATTATTGGATGTGTCACTGTTTGTTGATAAATTGTTACTACCAGATATCAAAATGGATGTGTATATACCTATGTGTCTTTTTTCTTTAACTTCATTACATATTTTTTCACAAAAGTTTTCCGGATATCCTCTATTTTTGAATAACTCAATAATATATTGCAGTTCATGATGAAAATCATCTTCATCACTGACCATCCTGGCAGCCCTGACCATCTGTCCTTTAACTATAGCCTTTTTCTGATGGTCAGGGTGCCAGCTGTCAAAGTGTAAGTAGGCATTTGAAAATGTAGCCTTTCTATAAATCTTCGTTTTCAAGTTTTTTGTTTTTTCATCATATATGATATTTATATCCAAATATGTTATATTATTTTTACTACATTGATAAGTGAATTTTAAAAATCTAACTGTTGTGTTAATATATTCCAGAAATGATTTTAAAGTTTTTTTCATCATGATTCCAAACAATAAATATGTCATCAATATATCTGGTATACATCTGAATATGTTGATAATATTCTGACTGAAACACATAATTATTTTCCCAGTAACTCATTATTAAGTTGGCATACATGGGGGCACATGGTGCCCCCATGGCTATCCCACTTGTTTGTTGATAATAGCTACCTTCAAAATATAAATAATTATTTTTAAGGACTATTTCCATCAAATTAATTAGTGTGTTAATTTTCTCTTGTTCATATAAATGTGTTTCAAACAATTGCTCCTCTAGCCATATTAAACCTATATCATTTGGGATACATGTATAAAGATTACAGACATCAATTTTAACAAATATACATTCTCCTTCTATTTTAATTTTATTGAGTCTATCCAAAAAATCCCATGAATCCTTTATAATATATTTAAATTTTGTCATACTTTCTTTAAAATAGTGATCCAAATAATGACTAATGTGACAAGTTTTATTTCTTTTTCCGTCTACTATAGGTCGAAATTGTAGGTTATTTAGGCCTTTGTGTATCTTTGGTATACCAAAGATACCACTAATTATTGGGTGTGCATTGTGAAGATAATCATGTTCTTTTTCTGATATTTCTCCCTGATATAACATATCATCCATTGCTGTATCTATTCTCTTAAAGGCTATATTAACCTGATTTCTGCTTACTTCCTAATAAGTGTCACCCAATAACATTCTGTTCATGTAAGTACTATAGTCATTGCTGTCTAATATGACCATACCATTACCTTTATCAGGCCTCATAATTCTTATCCTGGTATTTTTACTTATTTCATCAAATAGAAGTCGCTCTTCACCTGTCATGTTGGAATGCATTTGATTTCTATAAGTTTTATGAAATCTTCTCATTTCATGTTCACTAATTTTTTCAAACATATTTATGTCTTGGTTCATGGGTGGATTAAAAATACTGGGTTTGGTGAATGTCTTATTTTGCTCATTGTGAATTTCCACTTTGTCTTGAAAAAATATTTTCAAGTTTAATTTTCTTGTGAACAATTTTAGATCAATAATGGATTCCACAATGTTTCCTTTTTTACATGGGACAAAACTGAATCCCTTAGAAAGTAATTCAACATGTTTCCCATTAATTTTAAAGCTAGAATAATTAAAGACTCTAAAGTCTTTGTTGTTGTTAGTTAATATTGCAGGATTATTCAAACTTGTCCGTTCATGAATATCAGTTGCAGTAACCATCATACTTTCATTATCAATGTGTTGTACTTCCGTATTATTCAAAATGTATATGTCTGGATTACTATCTATGAAAAAATTAACTTCATAATTATTTCTTTCCTGATGTTTTAATTCCATCTGCTTTAAATTTATAATCTCACTACCATTCCTGTTACACATATTTTCATCATATTCATAAGTACTAAGATTCATTAATTCATGTTCTACTTCATTATGAGCAAATTCTAAAAATTCCTTCTCCGCAATGATATATGAATTTATACAAGTGCCTGTATTGTTATTGCATCCCAAATTTAAAGTGCCATTGGTTTTATTCAACTCAATTTCATCATTATTACAATTTTGTGTATGAGCACTATCTCTGGTGTCAGTATTTTGTTGCATAATTTTATCGCTTGATCTACTGACATAATCATCGTAATCATTGTCATGCAGTTGTACATAACTGTGTTGCAGTGCACCGTAGTTATTATGATGCTGTATTCTTAGCTTTGGAGAGTGCGTTTTTTTACCTGTGTGATCGTTATTACTGGAATTTGACAATCTTCCGGTATTGAGATGGGCCATTTAGGGGGTGAGAGGGGGGTAAAGTTGACATTGAATTGATCTGCCAGGATATTGGCAATATCCTTGGGATCAGTATATTTAATGACATTTTGTTGTAGCTCAGAGCAGATCTGAGCATTGCCATTTAGATTCTTGACATAGTTATAGGTGGCAATTTTATTTTCGTGACTAGCTTTGGAGAATTTTATGAGGGATCTCAGCTTCTTACTGAGGCTGGTAAGGGAGTTTTTTGCATCCTGGGATTTTCCTCTTTTCTGCAACAGTTTCTTACTTTTGTTGTAAAGTTGGTTTATGGCAGGGGACCCCCAGATCGGCTTCCTTTTTTTGGAGGAGAGCATCTTGGTTCTATTTGGGATGGCACAATTCATGCATGAGTAGATGTGCTCGTACAGTGCCTTAGTGTAGGACTCAGCAGTCAAAACTTTCAGTTCCCGTCTGCATGGGTGTCATGAAGTTTGTCACTTCTGACTTGAGTACCATGAAGGTGGACAGGAGCAATAAGTGCTGATCATGGAAATAAAGGTAAGAACTCGGCTAGGCTTATAAGGGTTCTAGGGCCATTAGCCTAGGAACTTCCTATAATCCTATGATCTATTGCTCACCTTGTTAATGCATTTCTTGACAGACAGAGAGGGTAATGGATTCAGTGCCCCAGAAGACTGTTTTTTATTTCTGCTACCAGTCTGCACATGTGTAACACTCACTGCTAGTCTGTACATGTGTAACACTCAATACTAGTCTGTACATGTGTAACACTCACTTGAAATGTGCTTCCCTGACAGTGCTGTGTTTAAATTCTTTCATAGCTCAATTCAATTGTTTTCAAATATTGTTTGGTGTGCGTCTGTTACATTTAATTATACCTGATATCTTTGCCAACACATGCATTTCCCCTCCACTTAAACAACTTCCTCCGTTCAGTGTTTCCAGTCCATTGTTTTTGTAAATCTTGATATTTAGCCTAATCTTCATTCAACATACTTGTCTCGTTGACTTTATATGCATTCGTAGCGCGTCACCAGAATTAACTTTATACAACATTTTTTCCCCATTCCATAATGTATTAGTTTTCTTTTTCATTCATTATTCATTTATGTCTTCCCCCTTCCTTCCCCTAGCCATAGCACCTTTATTAAATGCAACATATCACAGTTTGCAGCATGAAAACAGAGACTTTGACAGGACAGCATGCAGTATAGCTACCACCCTCAGTCAGATATAAACTCTCGTTAAGTACAGTTTGAGATATAATAGCTATACATTTACAGTTACATTAATCAAATAGCTATTTTTTGCTGGTACTTACTGATTTCATCGATTTTTAATGTATCTTTTAGAATATAACTCACAGTTTGATTATATCGTATCCTTTTCCATACAAAACATTTCCGATGTTCCTAGGTCATTGTTTTTATGGAGTCACTCTTTTTTAAAAACTGCTTAATTTCCTTTGTTTTATCCATTATTTTGTTTTGGAAAAAGGAAATGGCTTCACAGGAAATCTCTTCCTCGAGGTATCCACAGTTTGCTTTTCTAAGCCTGTTAACTGGTTGCGTGCTTCCTTGCCACTTTCTCCTGCCTCCACATCTTCTTTAGTTTTTGCCAGTTCATTTTGTGCCCATCAAGGGTCTGTGCAGGTGTTTAATCAAAGTGGATAGAAGACTTGAAATAATGCAGGATACAATATCCTGAAACAAAGTGTCATTTCCCTACAGCATCTTATAGAAGAAAGAAAAGCATTTTGGTTAATTTTTATTTGTAATGAAAAGTCATTATACACATTCAACTATGGGTTGTCGGATCCGATCAGATCTGACCTCGGCACCAATTCTGAAGCTGTTTGTTCCAAAGGAGCTGATTCTTCCACTGCCCATAATTCCCTCTATTCCACCTCAGTACCTCAGATCTCATTTGTCACCTGAAGAATTATGTCATGTTGATGAGGGCATGCTATTTCTGTCTACTTTTGTCTTGGATATTGATCCTTATAGTTCACTCTCTTGTCTTGGATATTGATCCTTCTAGTTCACTCTCTCAAGGATTTAAAAAGTGTTCTAAATGTGGACACAAGCTTCTTCACCAGGATCCACACTCACTGTGTGTTTATTGTTTGGGCACTGCCCATCTCGACACCCAGTGTCAGGCTTGTGCTCTGTTTAGCTCTAGGGCTCTCCAGAGCAGCAGGGAGAAGTTCATTGTCAAAGGTCTTCTCCCTACACAGACAGTGTCTGCAATACCTTCTACTTCTTTTGCAGCCTCCTGTAGAGTGAACAAGGACAAGAGACCAAAACACAAACAAACAAAAAAAGGATCAAGAGAAAGAGAAGGAAATATAAGATTATCATCTCTGAACCTGGTAAGTCTGAGGCTTCCTTCACCCATACTATACTCCAGATGCACAGGTATTTAAGACCTCCTTCAGTGGTTACTTCTACACAGTCATCCAGAAGCCTGGCTGAGCAAGAAGTCAACACAATGATGAGAAAGTTCCTTAGAATGTAGATACAGCTTGGGTTCTCTCGGTACTGTCTTCTTGGAATGTACAGAGTCTTGGGCCAGCTACCCCTTCTCGTCATTGTCCTGTCCTGGTCTGCCCAACAGACCTGACTATTTTAGACCTGATCTGTCTTTGAGTGCTTTTGCCAGAGCTGACAGTCTGAGTTACTTTGACTCTGACAGCTTCCATTCCTCTTTTCATTTTGATAGGTTTGGATCCAAAAGAGGCTCAGAGCTGAAGCTTTGAGGTTCATGCTCCAGGAGACAGGTCGACACCAAAGTTGTCAAAGCTGTTCCTTCCCCTTGGAGCTTTGGTAGTTGACAGCTCAGCATGGAGATCAGATCTGGGGTCACGACTCATCTGTCCGAGGATAGGAGGAAACATATGGAACCAATGGCATCCTATGTCCCATAACCATGTCAGACAGGGACAGTCAATATGACAGGCTTCTCACGCTACATGCTATATTAGCTCCCAGTCTGATTCAGAACCTTCTGATCCCCCACTCGAGTTGGTTCATAAGAAGCAGCCATGCATGGCAAAGCACATAGACCCTTTCCCAGAATCTTTCACTGAAGACACAGACTTGGATGAATGGCTCCCCTAGATCCCCCTCAGAAAACATCACCTTCGATGACATCCTTGAATTGCTGAAGCAGAAAGGGGGATGGTCCACCAATTACCCTTCACCAGATGAGTCTATGTCCCTGGAAGCCTTTGGTTCTGGCTCAGTAACATCATGGATGGTACCACCCATTGAAACACTCATCACTTCTACAGCTTAATGGGTGTGGAAGGACCTTCACCTGGTGGAACACCCCCCCCCCCAAAAAAAAAAAACTGATAAGACTTTGGCAGCACTAAAATAAAGAAAGCATAAGAGCGAAGGTCCTCCAGTGGATGCGATGCTGATAGCATCAGACACTAAAAATGAACCGTCAGGGGAAAGTTCCTCAATCCATCACTCTAAGACTTTGGGAACTGGACATATGTTTCAGCAACTTTCCCACTCAGAGCACTGAAGTACTTAACCATGTCACCAGATTTCAGAAAGAACTCATCAAAGAGCTAGCCAAGTCTCTCTTGGTTAACCTGCCTGCGGATGTTCAGAAGACAGTGGATTACCAGGATTCTACCCTTCAGTCTACCTTCAGCGTAGCCATGTGACTGCATTCTAATGAACCTGATGGCATAGCTGGAGGAGCAAGCATCGACATCACCATACATCAGCACACCTGGATGCATATTTGGGATTTTGTGGAAAGCATTAAGACATCCTGCATCAATGACCCCTTTGATGGTTCCACACTGGACCAAGAATAAAAGATGTAATAACCAGGAGTAAGCAAGATGATGCCCTCTGCTGTTGGAATACATTTTTCTGCCCTCAGACAATCTTTTCTATGGATCAGGAGGGATGTGAAGAAAATATGATTACAGAAATCACAAATCTCTTATGACAATCCTGGTTATAGACCTTCTCATGGCAGAGAAGGAGGTAACTACAATGGACATTGCCCTAGAGGCAGAGGCAGAGAGCATAACCAAGGTTTTGTAGGTCCGAAGTCTTGCTTGACTGCTGCATTCTGGGAGCAGTCAGGAGGCATTTGTCTCTGCACCCATGAGCCTGGCAAAACATAACAATAGTCCTGGGTGCTAAACATAATTTTCAGAAGGTATTCCATACCATTTTCTCTTTCTACGATAAAGAAGAATACATTTCTCAATGTTCCACCCAGTCAATGGGAATTTGCAGCAGCAAATGTTTCCAAGCTGCTAGGAAAACGTCATCCAACCAGTCCCCAAAGACCAGCTAGAGTCCCAAGTCTAGCCAAGGTTCTTTTTAGTACTCAAGAAAACAGGGTCCTCAGACTCATCTTGAGCTCGAGCAATTTAAACCAAGATGTGAAACAGGCAAAATTCTAGATGGCCACAATTCAGTTAATTTTGCCTCTTCTAAGGAAGGATGATTGGATGTGCTCCATAGAGCTCAAGGATGCATGGTAGCATTATCAATTCAGAGCTCTGCCTTTCAGTCTGACTACGACCACATCTTCACCTGGTAGGATCAAAGTTTTCCTGTAACTTGATTGCTTCCTCACCACTACCTACAATAATTGGTTATCGAACCATCAGGACCTTTTCCTCCATCTCATGCAAGAGCCAAGGATCACAGTCAGTCTAACCAAAACCCATCTTACCCCTACTGAACAGACAGAATTTATCGGGTGCCATCTGGATTCAAGTTTGCAGATCACCAGACTGCCCCACTCCAGAGTACTCTCCCTGCGGTTCACAGCCACTCTAGTTCTCCATCACCCTTCTTCTCTAGCAAGGCTAATTCTCTACCTCCTAGGTCTAATGGCTTCTACAATCCTCTTGGTTCCTTTAACTAGATTTTACATGAGAGTGGTTCAATGGACTCTTGTGGTGCAGTGGTCCAAAAACATTCAGCTGCCACATGCAAAAATTCATCTCATCCAAATCTACAGACAGAAGGATGTCCATTCCAGATGGCTCGACCTGTGGCTGTAATGACCATGGACACATCCCTACTAGGTTGGGGGTGTACGTTGAAGGGAAGACGGTCCAACCTTCACACCAGTATCATGGAGATTAGGGCAGTTCTGCTAGCATTACAGACATTTCAGGATGTCCTCCCCAAGTGTGGGATTTCTGTACAGTCAAACAAAATGTCAGTAGTTTGGTACATTAACAAACAGGGAGGAACATGCTTCTATCCTCTATGTTGGGAGGCCATGAGATTTGGGCAATGGGCATTGTCTTCTCATCATTTTCTGATTGCAATGCACATACTAGGGACATCCAATGTGCTAGCAGACAAATTGAGCAAGACCATACTAATGCCTCATGAGTGGACCTGCAATCCAACAAATGGTGACCTTGATTTTCTGGGCCAACCTTACTGCAATCTCTTTGCATGTTACCTAAACAACAAATGCAACAGTTACTTTGCCCTGATGCCTCTTGGAGGAAACAGCCACCAAGGGATTTTCTAGTCCACAGTTGACCCCCAGGTCTCCTGTATGCTTTCCACCATTGCCATTAATGTACAAATTCATACAGAAAGCAAGAATGTGCAAGGCCAAAGTGATCCTCATTGCCCCCTTCTGGCTTCAACAGACATGGTTTTCCTTCCTGTGACCTCTGCTAGTATATCCACCATGGATATTGGATCGGTACCCAAATCTATGAACACATCCACCTGGATTGAATCCCCCAGACCAGAAATCCTTGAAGTTAACTGCTTGGTTCCTCCAGATCTAACCTTAACCAGAGATGCCAGGCTCACTACCTCAGTTGTCTATATCATATCAACATCCCAAAAATAGTCCACCAAGAAGATCTACCATAGTAAATGGAACAGGTTCTCAATTTGGGCTATGTCAGGAGGGTTAGAGCCTTTCTCTGCTCTATTCCTTCCATTTTGGACTTTTTATCTTAGCTTTTCCACAACAGCTCCAGCTATTTTACTATCAAAGTGCAAAAAGCTGCTATTTTAAGCTTTCTCATTTTACAGAGCCACAATTTTATAGCTTCCTTAAGAAGCTCAAAGGTCTTTTTGAGGGGAACCTTTCTCCTGTTACCTCTGATCAGAGATCCAGTACCTCCCTGGGATATTACTATCATGCTACAGGCTTTGACTCAACCAACCTTTGCTGTTATGTCAGCCAGGAGGATTTCAGAGATACAAGCACGGTCTTGCAAGCCCCCTATTTTTTTCACAAAAACAGTTTCTTTGAGGACTAAAGCATCTTTCCTTCCCAAGGTGGCATCCAAGGCTAATTTAAACCAGTCTATAAATGTAGTAGTCTTTTTCCCCAAATTCTCAAAAAAAGGTTAATACCTTTTACATATGCTGGATGTTAATCATCAGCTTACAGTCTATCTTCATAGGATCTAAGTTGTTTAGAAAGTATGATCAATTGTTGCTTTCTCTAAACCCAAATTAGTTAAAGCAATTGCTAAGGTTACTCTTTCTAGATGGTTATCAGACTGCATTTTTTCATTTACAATACAACGGGTTTTGTCTCTACAATCTAAACCTAAAACTGATTCTACAAGGGCAATAGTCATGTCAACAGCCTTTTCTAGTAGACTCCCCATTGATAATATTTGTGCTGCAGCAGCAACCTGGTCAATAGTTCTCACCTTTGTATCTCACTACAAACGTGCTGTCCAGTCCAGATCATGAGCTTCCTTTGGTTTGTCCTTCCTTGATACCACCCAGGTAGGACAGCTTGGGAATCTGTCTCATAGCTGAATCAGATGAAAATAGACAACACTGGATTTGAAAGTTATGCACTTATAACAATAGATCCATGTTGTCTGATTTTCATCCGGTTCAACTTCCCTCTTTCCATACTGGCCACTTCCAAATTGACACATATGGGCTTCTGGTGACCAGACATATATATACATACATACATATATATATATATATATATATATATATATATATATATATAAACTTGATCTGAGGAAGTGAGATGAGGTAGAGGGAATTATGGGTAATAGAGGAGTCACAGCACAGCCATGGAACTGAGAAGCTTCATTGTCTGTGCTGAGGCCAATTCTAATTGGATCCAACAACACATAGTTGAACTGGATGAAAATCAGACAACATGGATCTATCATTATGGTAAGCCTATAACTCTTGTTTTGCTAGCCATTGATATATATTGTTGTGCTGACTGTTCTTCTAGGGCCAGTTTAAGTTAAGTGTGCCACATCATATTGACCATTGCATTTGTATCTTGTTCTGTTTCTGTCATATTCTTCTTTAAGTAATTTTGCTTTACTATTTTGTTTTCCTGCATTTATTTTCATGTTTTGCTGTAGGATCAACCAAGGGGCAGGTAACAGTGAGGCAGTGGCTACCATGCCTTCTACCAACTACCTAATCAACTGCTTGGTCTCCAGTAGTCTCCGACTTGCTTCTGTACAGAGAGTGATGTGGCTTCTGTACAGAGAGTGATGTGGCAGGGCCTTCCTGGGTCACCTGACTTGGTGCAGTGGCTGGTGATGGCCGAAGTGGACCTGTGACTCAGTAACCATACTAGCACCCTGGAGCATCACCTCATGAAACTGATAGGGTTACATATTGGCCTAACACAGATAATCAGGCCACTAGAGGCAGAGACCATCCTTGATGTCAGTCACAGAAGTGATTGACTTCTGTTCAAGTTCTCCATCACACAACTTGGCAGACTGTGGTCACTTCAACCCCATTTCCATTCATGGTGTTCCCCTTCTATGTATGACACTCACCCTCCTCTTGTTTGTTGTGGAGTTTTCCCCATTACCAGTTAACCATCCTCTGTCTGTCCGCATCTCTCCATTTTGGCTCCTCCTTTTCATCAGTACATCTACTGTCACTGTTTGTCTGCATTATATTCTTGTTTGTGTTTCCCCTGCTACACTCCCTGTAATGGCCATCCTACTCACAACTTCTCCATGCTTCCATTTCCTTCTCAAAAAAGAGAAAGAGCACCTGTCCCCCCAAAATTCTCCTTCCTCCACCTCATACAACTGTTCCCTTCCCTTTGGCTTTCTGTGTGTCCTTCTCCACACCCTTCCCCATTTTGACTCTGCTATCTCAGCTATTGCCCCCTATCCTTACCACTTATAATATAAAAACAATTGACACTTTGCTGTGCAGCCCTTGTGCGGGCTGCCAGCCATGTATGTGGCACTTCAATGTCTTGTGTTTTTATTTACTCATATTGTGTCAGACATATGACCTGCATGCCAGTGATCTCAGGTCATGAGGAGACTCATAGCATGGTCTACAAATATACTCACCGATTGCTTTTTTTAGATTTTATGGTTTCTTTATGTACCACTGTTCCAGGCATGTCCTTGCTATGGTAACCTTTTTTCTGGCCATGTTGCTATGGCAGATTTAGCGGGGAAGTTAGGAAGCTAAAGCTCTCCAACTAGTGCCCGCTTCTAAAATATGCTGTATTTGGTGATATACCTTGTTGTCCCCTTTAACAAACTTCAGCCTGACTCTTAAAATGTAACTGGACTGTGAAGATCAGTTCTACAAAGACATACTGAGTGCTTTTCCATAACCAGAGTGTGTTAAAAAAGAAATATTGTACATACGCAGTTATGCATCTAAAGAATTTATTTATAAGCAATGCTGGATTTTCCCACAATAACAGATTATTTATTAATTCTGTAAGTAACTTGTATAGTGTGTTACTTGGCATGAGCCAGTGGTATCAGTATAAATATGTATTGACTTTTAGGCATATGCTGATATTTCTTATAAGGAAATGAGGTTTTTTGCTGTCATTTGGGGTGCAAAATGATTTACATAAGATGGTTGTAGCATAAAGCCAATTTAACTAACATAATACTAGTAAATTTGCCTGATAAAAAATAATCATTTGTTTTACAAGATAACAACTAAGGCAGCATGAATTTGGTTGCCATATACTTTTATCCTTTTTCTCTTAAATTTTGTATTTTTTCCCCTCTGGCAAATCTTCTAGTACTGTAGTCACAAAATAATAACAGAACTTTGAGATTCAGGCTTCAAATCCTTCAGAAAATGCATGCAAAGTCTTATTATTTTAGCAACTTTCTAAGTACAGTATTTAAAACGTCAGCATCTTTTAGGACCTTTATTCCTCATTACGTTTTGTCTTTGCCCCTGATTCTTGAGCTAAGATGTTGAGAGGGAAGAGGGATGTGCAATGGGTTACCCAGTATGGTTCTAATGGCAATGAGCTGAAATACATTTTTTGGGTCGTTATTTATGCATTTATTCCTTCATTTGACTGTAAGCAGATATCTAACGTGCATACTATCATACATGTGTGTGTGTGAAAAAAGTAATACCACCAGTTTTATCTGTTACACCCACATTTTTGTTGGCAGAGGCATAACTCTTCTGGGTAGCAGTAAAATTAGTTAACAAGTAAATACCCTTCAAAAACAAGGAAGAAACTGTATCATAGAATACCTGGATCTGAACACCTTGTAATTGTCTGACGACAATGACACCCCCAGCTGTATTAGGAGATTTTGACGTAGGCTTAGTGGGGGTATGACATGCCTGCACTGGCCCAGTAATCAAGGGGCCTCAATCCTCACCACTGGCAACAGAGAGGGATGTACACAATAGGAGGATGACAAGTACACACACAGTAAAGTACAATTTTCCTAAAGAGCACATAGAGATCACAGTCAGTCTCAGGCTGGTTTCTCTCTCTTTCTCCAGATCCCCAATACGACTCCCCACTGGCACAGCTATAGGGTTGAGACCTCAGCCGAATGGCCAAGCTAAGACCTCCAGCACTCTCTCTGTCCGACCAGTGCTTTGTCTCCCTACCCAAGCAGCCAACACACATGGAGATTTGATTTATATACGAACACACACACACCTGGGAAAGGCTGGCACAGGTTTACTAGCTATGCCCCCTTCTACCCAGACTATAAAGTAGTACCAGCCACCACCAACCACCCTTATCAGCTACTTTAGGCCCTTACAAAGGGTGTCCAATCCTATTGTATAATTTTACTACTGTCCAAATGGTAGTCTGACCAAACGAGACTATTTAGGGGTGACCTGTACAGTGATACCAAATATATGCAAGTACTCTAAGAGCTTAAATATGTCTCACAAATATCAACCTCAAAGATAGGTGTAAATATATTTAATAATAAAAGACCAAGACAATACTCAGTAACTCAACACAGTGACTTCAGAGTTCAAAATCACAGGAAATATTTTAAAACATTGCAGGACAGTCTCAAATAAATACAGAAAACATCTAAACTGATCTTTACTATTGTCCTATTTAGACCTAAGAGAAATTACTTTTCCCTAGTTACTTACTTACTGTTAGCAAGACAAGTGCTGATGAGTGGATGTTTCTAGGTCCAAGACAAGATACAAAATGCAAAGTCTCTCTCTGAGAGAGTTCTTAAATTAATAATAAACATTACTGCTGGGTTAGCTTGGATGACATCACTCTGTCACCTGACTTCAGTTCCTAGGCTAAACAGATACTAACAGAATTTTAACATCTCTATGTGAGAAGTACATATCTCTCAGAAGTTTGCAGAACTTGGAAGTTGTAAAACAATAAAAAGCTTCTACATTTGAAATCTAGTAATTATTTCAGTTTCAAGACAATAGAAAAACCTCTAGCTCTAGACATTGCATCTGCTTTACTGAAATTGAGAGATAACACAATTGTAAAACAATTTCAACTTATTTTCTTGAAGTTTTGCAAGTTAACCCTTTATGTTCTAGCTTCTACTATTAAAACATATATTTGCACAGGTATATAGTTTATATACATTTTTTGTTCTTTTCCAGTAGGGTGCATTGTGGACACATCCTTGAAAGCTTAGTATTGTACAAACCCTGTTCAACACACACGTCTGCACCAGTAGTTTAATATACACATAACATACAGTTCTCTTACATTTGTAAGACAAGCATATGAATCATGTTGATATTCACAAATGATATATGGTTATTTACAACATTCCAGATAGCTGGGCTGGCAGTGTCACAGTGGGGTTCTATCTTCAAAACTCTGCCATAGGTTTCACCTGATTTATAACTTGTCCTCCTAAGCGGTTTGCATTGAAGATTGCTATAGCTTATGTGAAGACTGGGCACTTTATTTCTTTAACGTTCTTCATGATGTGAACTCAGTGGGTTGCACAGAAGGTCACTAGAGCTTGTGTGAATTATTTTACTGTCTTGCAGTAACATTCTATGCTACATTTCTGTGATAGTTTTTCACTTCACAATGACATATATATAGGTGGCTATCTTTTAGGGACAGTGGTAAGGAGGCGTGCTGTATATGGGTCTATACAAGTTCGAAAATACACTTCTTCGAACTCACACAGTAGACCCTGGGTTACGCGAAAGTGCACTTTTGTGAAACCCGCTTCAGCAAATGGGCTACTAATAATGTTTAGTGCAGTAGTTACGGACCTTAGAGTTATGGCGTGGGTCATGGTAAGGGGATAGCTAGTATGGCTATCCCCTTACCGTGACCCGCACCCTAACCCTAAGGTCCGTGACTACCGCACCACAGTGGAGGATAGCCTGTCCTCCACTGTGGTGCGGTAGTCACTAACCTTAGGGTTACGACATGGGTCAGGGTAAGGGGATAGCTAGTAGAGGTATCCCCTTACCATGACCCATGCTCTAACCCTAAGGTCAGTAACTACCACACCACAGTGGAGGACCTAGCATGTTTTCCTGCTGTCCTCCACTGTGGTGTGTTCCGTTCGTAGAAGCTGAGTTCGCGAAAGTGCACTTTCAAATAAGTGCATTTTTGCATAACTGAGCCGTCTACTCGAATACGTGGTATTTGATGAAAAGCAGTAGACCCATATATATATATATATATACATATATATATATACATACATATATATATATACACACATATTTATATATATATATATATGCATATATATACATACATATATATATATATATATGCATATATATACATATATATACATACATATATATATATATATATATATATATATACATACATATATATATATATAGGTCTACTTTCATTCACCGAAAACTCATTTCACTGAATTTCAATTCACCCTGAAAAAATAATTGAAAGTACAATTCACTGACAACTCATTTCACCGAATCACATTTCACTGAATGTAAGTACTGTTAGGCAAATAAAATGTATTTGCTCTTTTTCCCCACTGTAGAGTGATCCTGGAGTTAATATATATATTGGGGGGGTGTGAGGCATAGCCCCCCACCTACATAGCTTTTATATTTATGAATCTCATTTCACTGAAAGCTAACAATATAAAACCAAAAGTAGGTGGGGGCTGTACCCCCACCCCAGCTATATATACTAATTCCAGGATAACACTATAGTCGGGAAAAGGGCATGTACATTTTATTTGCCCAACAGTACTTACATTCAGTGAAATGTGATTTGGTGAAATGAGTTTTCAGTGATTTGAGCTTTCAGCAATTTTGGTGTGAAATTAGTTTTCAGTGAATGAAAGTAGACCCGTACACACACACACACACACAATATATCTATATATCTATATATATCTATATATACACCTATATATATATATATCTATATATATCTATATATATATATATATATATAGTGTCACATTGAAATATGTCACGATGGCATTTTGTTTGTTCACTTTTGTCCCAGTCTAACATCAGATGTCTACTCAGAAGATTTCTGCACCCTTTGAGGACAGGGATGAGGAGACATTCTGTTTAGATATAGGATAGCAACAAGATAAAAAATATGATTTTGGCCATTTGTTCTTTCACTTTAATCCCAGTTTAATACCATAGGGTGCATAGGAAGTGGCTGCTATTATTGGAGGTAGAGAGGCAGGCATAGGCTTTGTGCATATTTATAGGTATTCGTCTTCTGAGGTTTTTTTTTTTTTGGAAATACTATTTTTCAACTTTGGACAACAAGCCTTCAACACAACTTATTTCTTCTTGAAACAAGACAAGACTTTCATTAGTGAAGATGTTTGTTCAGGCCATCATTAAATAAGCTTGTGGAAGAATCAACTGCACCTCAGAGTATCTAGAGCCCCATGTCTTCTAGTGGCCTGGCATACAAAAAAAGCAACTAAACCACAAACTGAAGAAAAAGCCATACTTCCTTAAATTTATCTGATGAGCTTTTATGGTGAAACAAAATGAAAGCGCTTATCGTATTTTTAACAGTTTTTATGAAAGATGTTTTTAGCGGTCCTACTTACTATACAGCATTATTGGAGACTTGTATCTTGTTGTTTTGAACAGATTAGGGTTTTTAAGCCATTCAACCTGGCATACCCAAGATCCCCAGCTTAATTCAGTTATTTCACTATGATCCTGGCATTCTTGCTGTCCAGCTTTATAAAGGTATAGAAACACAAGAAGGTGGTCACCCATGTGGTATGGGAAGCTGTTGGGGGGTGAGACTAACACATGGTACCCAATACTATGGAGCTGTCTTCTGCTGTTAATGTTTCTATGAACTTTACTTGCTTTGTGCAGTTCAGTGATCAGAGTTTCATATGTACATTTCTAAATATGCAAAACATAAAATAAAATGAGGGGTGATTGTACCAGAAAGTGGGACAGTATAGTACTGAACAACTACTGATATTCATGCTTGCTCGGCATTAGCACCCATCTGTATTTGCCCTGGATCCACCACTGTGTCATGCTACCTTAAAAGCACTATTTATTTCAGTGCAGTCATGTTATGCTTCTTTCTGAATACCTAATTCATTCATTCATCTTGCCCATATGTGTATTTAACTGTATATGTACTATGTGGTGTGATGTCCAGCTTTGTACATGGCATTAAATATTAAATTACATTTGGATACAAATGCTACCTTAACAGCACTATTTATTGCAGTGCAGTCATGTTATAATATTTTCTGAATACCTAAATCATTCATTCATCTTGCCCATACGTGTACTTAACTGTATATGTACTATGTGGTGCCCAGCTTTGCACATGGCATCAAAATAACTACATTTAGGTACAAATGCTATTTTCATTGAGCTGCCCTGCATTTTTAAACTTCTGCAGTTTTCTTCAGTCTAGGAATTCTTTATATGCGAGTGCACCCTCTGTGCCGTCATAGCCACTTACAGCAGCAGCCTGGTCTGTTTTTCAGTTTATAATACAAAAAAACAATTTTATTTTCATATTATCAGTGAAATGTTTATGCTTCCACATATAAGAACTGTGTGTTATTCTGAGCTGAAGTATTTTTGTTTTTCCAATTTTTGCTTGCAACCAATTTCCCTTGCTGCATCTTTTAATATTTTTTTTTTTTACTAAATCTTCACTGCAACAAACAATATCACCAAAGCTACATGGTAGCTTATCTATAAAGTGGAAATTCTGGATACAAAATCTTGAGCTGCATATCACTGAGTAGAAATGGAGAGAAGCCAGAAAAGGCTCTTTTTTGTCATAGGCGAGGAATTAATAAGGACATTTAATATGATTAGCTTCAAAAAGAACAAAAAGACAAGGTAGCAGCCTGGCCATAAAGATGTCCCATAAGTTGCGAGTCAAAGAAGAATTTTTCCCAATGTAAGGCATTTTTTTTTTTACTAAAAATAAAGGGGTCCAGAGGTCAGCAGATGCTTATGTGATCAAGTACAAACATATAATTGAATAAGTGTGACTTTTAAGAGTTATATGATTTGGTGATAAGACACAGAATTATGTGCAGAAGGGAAGTCTGAAAGAGGAGGTCAAAGCTAGAAAAAGAGGGGATGCAGCCAACTGGCACAGAGTGTCAGGTATAGTATATGACAGAAGGATGCCAAAGAATCTGAAAAATAAGATGTGTAAAACAGTGGTATGACCAGTACTACTATATGTTACAGGAACTTCGGCAATAAAGGCAGAGCAACTGAGGAAGCTAGCAATGATGGAAATGAGGTGCCTGAGAGGAGTGGTAAGATGCACAATGTGTTACAGATGAAGAAGTGAGGACATAAGAGCAGAAGCTGAGACTTTCTAGATAGCTGCACGTTGAGTAACAGCTTAATTCTAGCT
Organism: Protopterus annectens; assembly: GCF_019279795.1. Classification (NCBI taxonomy): domain Eukaryota; kingdom Metazoa; phylum Chordata; order Ceratodontiformes; family Protopteridae; genus Protopterus; species Protopterus annectens. The sequence continues at coordinate 1,860,311,930 of NC_056729.1, forward strand.
CTCCTAGTGTGAAAACAGAAACTTAATAGACAAAGTCAGTGGACCTAAACCTTGGTAAATTTCAGTAACAGGCTAGTAAGTGCACTGCCTGAATACCAGGAAAAAAGAAATACAGAGGGGCTGAAGGAAACTCAGCTACAAATGGTAAAAAAAAAACACTGACTGGGAAAAGTACCGCAGCTGTTCAGCAAAAAGCAGTGCAAGCTCAAGATACGACTTCCAGTAACCTACAGGGAAACATAAGACAACTGCACACAAACCTGATTAAAATAAACAAAACACTGATGCACTATATCAACTCAAACAATAAAAGACTACAAAAAATTACAAGCTGTAAACATATTCAGATAAGGTGTTAAAACTGCAAAACTCAGAGGTTGGAATGAAAAAAAGGCTGGCAGAATATGAGACTGCATAGGAAGAGATGTTTCAAGAAATAATAGAATTAGAACACATAGCACATAGGGAAAAACCTGAGATTTTCTCATGTACCAGAGAAGCTGGAAGGAATTATTTTTATGAAAGCACAAATAACTAACTGGACATTCCACAACAGGAACTGTTAATTGAAAGGGTACATCATGTCATACGTCTCAGCCTCTTGGAGCAAGAAAATGGAACAAAGCCATAAATAAAAGTGGGACAAAGGCCCTCAGATAGGGACAATTTTTAAATATTACTCATAAACGTAAAAAGTTGACAGAATAACAGGTTTTGCATTAGCATGAATGTTCTGAAGGATATGGAGTCAAACTCAAATGTTTGTCATTTTTGAACTTCAATCTTTAATGATTTATCACTAATTTGCCAGAAAACCACACTTTTATGAAAAATGGACCAATAATACGAGGCCAAAATCTGGACATTCTGCAAAAATCTGTACAGTTGAAAGGTATGCATCATGTGCAAGCTCCAAATGTGGTTATGAGAAAGTAATCTAGACCTTTAAAACTAAAGATGCAATCTTACCAAAATAAGGAGTTGATACTGACCTACTAGCTATCCCCTTACCATGCCCCGCACCCTAACCCTAAGGTCCGTAACTACTGCACCAATTCCTTACCTCTAGTTACCACAAACCTCCCATTCTCCATGACTAGCAAACCCCCTACCTTTCAACTAAATCCAGTCTCTACATCTTTCATCCGCACCGTACAAATGAAACTTAAACCATGTAACCCATCCGTTGATCTCCTACCAGTGGAATACCTGCAAATTGCAGCTAAAGCTCTCTCCTATCCTATTTCCATACTAATCAATAGAACTATTACTGAAAGTTATATCCCATCTCTCTGGAAAATCTCACACAATTCCTCTTCATAAGGGTGGTAATTTAACCAAAATATCTATCGCCCCATAGCCCTGCTCTCCCCTCTAGCCAAAATAATGGAAAAATGTATACACCATCAACTACTTGATCACCTTCTCCTACATAACCTTCTAGCAGACTGTCAACATGGTTTTAGGCCACACCACAGTACTACTACTGCCCTACTATCCTTCACCGATTCCAACAAGCATCGTAACAATAACAGTCTCTCTGCTGCTTTGTTTATAGATCTATCTAAAGCCTTTGACATGGTGAACCATCAATTACTACTACAAATACTAGAACAATACTCACTCAACACAAAGACATTACAGTGGTTCAAGTCCTATCTAGAAGCAAGCTGTCCTCTGGGACAACAACCTCTCTCCTCTTCTTCCTATTACTCTTGGGGTCCCACAAGCTCCATCCTAGGACCTCTCCTCTTCTCTATCTTTATCAATGAAAACAGACAGCAAGCTGTTCTCTTGGACAACAACCTCTCTACTCTTCTTCCTATTACTCTTGGGGTCCCACAAGCTCCATCCTGGGACCTCTCCTCTTCTCTCTCTTTATCAGTGACCTACAGCTAAATATTCCACAATCTACCTGCATACAATATGCAGATGATTACACATTAGTGTGTTCTGCCACCTCAGCATCCGCGCTCCAATCTATCACTCAGTCAGTATTTACCTCAGTTGAAAAATGGCTTTTGCAACTTTCCCTCCTACTAAATGCCAAAATAACAAGTTACTTGTTTTTACTCCTGCACAGAAGCCCCTCCAATAGATCTAACAGTCAAATCAAGCAATGGTACTATAATTACAACTGATCCAACCACCAAGCTCTTAGGGATAAGAATAGATCACAATCTCAACTCTGACACACATATTAACACTACAATTAAAACTGTTAACAGAAAACTGGGCTAACTGTACAAGATAAAGTCCTTTCTCACCCGTGAAGCCAAAACCACCATTTCCCATACTCACCTGATGTCTACACTCCTCTATGCTTCATCTATACAAATATCTTTCCAAAACTAACCTAAACAAACTAGCAACCTCCTACAGCAACATTGCCAGATTTGCTACTGGTTCACCATATAGAACTCATCACTGTTTAAACCTCAAACAATTAGGCTGGCTTGAACTCCAAAACCAGCTACTATTTCAGCAACTTACAATTACCCACAAGATTCTCTTTCACACCGATAGGACTCCTATTCTATGTAGCATTGCAACTCCTTATAGAAATCTTACTACCCTACGCTCAGCAAATAAATTACAAATATCCACCCAGAAATCCCTTAATAAAGCCAGGGACTCCCTCTTTTAAAATTCTGTGGGTAAGAGTTGGAACAAACTCCCCAGCAACCTACAATTACTTTCATCCTTATAATCAATATTGTAGTTTTTCTTATTTTCTTCTAACTTCATTAAACTTGCTCTTCATTTTTATAAAATCCCTCACCACTTATGATATTGTTCTATGTCAATGTTAACTCCTATGCTACCTATTACATCTCACACTTCCTGATATTCTTCTATATCTATGTTAATACTTATGCTACCTATGACATTTCACACAACCTTGTCTAACGTATCAACTAGATAGTGCCTTTCACCCCCTCCACTCTTTTTTTTTTGTCCAAATATTGCCAAATATTATTCCTCTTGTATATACTGCTCATAATACTACTTACTCAACTCCCTAACTTTTCCTTCTCTAATGTTGTTTGTTCCTTCTTTGTACACCAGGCAGAGGAGGAGTACATTCATTTCATTATTCAGAGAATGTTGAGAAGAAGCCATGAGATTCAAACTGCTGCACCCAGCTATCTTCAAAATATTTTCCCTGGAGGGAAAACATCATTTTTTGATGAAGTACATGTTTAGGAGGAAACAGAAAAGTTTGTTCAATAAAAAGTGAGCTGTGAAACAGAAAGAGATTTTGCTTCTTGTTCTTCTGCTAATAAAGACCACAGAGAGACTGTGCCAGTTAAACCTTTTCCAATGTTTCAACAGAAAATGCTTGTGAGAAAGAAAAAAAAACATAAGAGTCAATGAGAAGAATCAAGAGTGCATCAGAAATGAAGGAGAGACAGTTGGGGGATGGAGCTGAAAAGGAATAAAACCAGTTACTTGGAAAATGACAAATGTGGGATTACAAAGCAATACTTACATTTGTGAAACATGACAGAACACAAAATTTTGGAAATACTTGACCTTTTTGGACGTTGTTAAACTTGTAGGAGACTCTAAAGCGTATGTCCTACACGTTTCAAAAAATACTCAGGAGATGGTAAGAGGAGGGAGAAGGTTGACTGTAACTAAACAATTTTTTTTCTTAATGGTATTATTTTAATAGTGCATGATTTTCTTTGCATGCTATAAAGTAAAGTTTTCTCAGTTATTTTAAGTGTAATGGAGATACTAATATAAATAGGTGCTAGTTTTTTTTATTTTTTTCTTTCGTCCTTCTTTTTTCTTTCTCCTTATTCAGTTTTAAGAAATGTAGGCACTGCAGTGTAAAAAAAAAAAAAAAAAAGAAATATCTGGTTAAAAGAGCATGACAAAATTAAAATTAGTGTGTTTTTACTCATTCTTGCATAGGGGAATGACAGGGTTATGGCCCTTAGCTTAATACAATCACAAGTTTTAAAAGATAGCAAGTAAATGAAAAGGAATATTGAATATTATAAAACTTATTTTCTACTAAACAAATGTATGCTTGGTTGTTATGTGGTTCTCATATCTCTAGGAGACAATCTGATAAAGAGAAATGGCTTATGGAAATTTTTTTCTGAAAACATTCAAAGATTTTTCCCACCTAAGAGAGCGCTATAAAGATAAGACAAAGCCAGAGAGCACTTAGTAGAAGCACAGGTTGTACCACGTATCTTTGCATAGATAACATTTTTTTTCAGGTCATCTCAAGTTTGTATGTGTGGCTGTCATTTAGGAACATTTGTTAGGGTAAAACTTCAATATCTGAAGATGTTTTGTGTGTTATCAAGTTAATAGGTTTTAGGGAGGTATTGGGGTGTTTTTTTTGTTTGTTTGTTTTTTTGTTCGAGGACTTTCAATAAATCAAAAAAGTTTTGTAAGATGTGACATAGGTTCAAATGAATATGACAAGAAACATCTGCATTAAAGTTCAGCCTGCCAAGCAGTGTATGCATGTAACACAAAAGCTAGAACTAGGCATTTAACAAAAAAACTGTTATACATAAATGTGGGAATTCTGTAATGTCTTTCTGCTTGAGCAGAGGAACCAGGCAGGGGTATACTGTCTCACCTTTGTTATTTGCATTACATTTAGAACCACTTGCAAAGAAATAAGGGACTCAGAAATTCAAGGATTGGGATGGTAGTCAAGAAAAACTGGCTCTTTTTGCAGATATTATTTTATATCTAACAAAACCAGAAATGGACATTACAGTATTGTGGAATAGTTTGAGACAGTTTCAAATTTTTTCTGGTTACAAAATTAATGAAGCTAAAGCAAAGGCATTAGCAGTAAATTATGTACCCACACATAAATTGGTTCAGAAATATCCATACTTATGGGGGCATGATAAAATGAAGTATTTAGGAGTATGGATCAAAAATGATTCCAGTGTGGCAGCTAAGGATATGTGGGAAGAGACTAAACAAAAGATAATACAAAAACTGAGAAAATGGAAGCTCTGTTATATGGATATCAATAGTAAGATACAAGCAATTAAAATGTTTTGTCTCTTTAGTCTTATACACAGGTCAGGCATATTTTATCAACCAGAGGAGAAGTTGTGGATAGCAATTAATAAAGATCTGAAGTATTTCATATGGGAGGGGAAAATGGCAAGAGTTGGGCGGGATAAGCTAATTCTTCCAATAGAATAGGGTGGATTGGGATTACTGAATTTGAAGGGGTATTTCAGAACAACACAGTTAAGGCTCCTATACACAGCACAAACAGAAAACTATAATTCAATGTGGAAAGGGATGATGATGAAATGGGGGAGGGGGTTCAAGAAACAAAGAGAGAGTGGGATTTTGGATGCAGACCTTTAAGGAGAATAATAATCATACAGAATATTATATTCATAAAGTAACAGAAAGTATTCTAAGAACTAAGCCAACATGGAAATGGAGAAAGGAGATTCTGCCAATAGGTATGACTGCAATTAGGGATACAGACAATACGCAAGATAGGTCTGGAATTTATTTGGGGAAAACTGGCAAAGGAACCAAGATGTTGGGAACAGATAACTGGAGAGGAAGGGCGATAGAATGGGAAGATGCCAGGAATTTATTTGGACTGCAGTTTAGGGACTGCCGAAGAATTGCCTTCCCCTCTAAGGGATTGGTCTCAGAGTGTTGGCAGAGAGAGGGGAATGTAGGGGGTTCTAAATGAAAGACCAGCACTGTTGTTTTTGGTAGAATCTAGAGCAGAGGCTGCCATTGAAATGGAAATGATTAGTGGACCATATACAATACTGCATTATAACTATAAAAATTAAATCAGAGGAGGATGGAGGAGATTGGGGAGAAACTGGATCGGAGGTTCACAGGGAAACAATGGGGGATGTGTGTATGTCTCCCAGGTATTCAGCAAGGTTTGGAGGATTTGGGATATTTGCTTGGAAGTGTTTGCATGGATGTTTTTATGCCCTGGGTAGACATCAAGAAATTTTTCCTCAGGTAGACAGTAGGTATTGGAAGTGTAGTGAGGAGGAGGTAGGTGGCTGGGAGCATATTTTCTGGTGGTGTAGTGGGTTGACAGACTTTAAAGATTCCCTGCATACTGTTCTATCAGTGATACTGGGTGAGCAGGTTGTTGTAGCTGGGGAAATGATTTTTTGAGCTATGATACAGAATCAGAATTGCCTAGACATGGTAAGGGTTTGCTGAGTCTAAGTATGGTGGCTGGCAAAAAAGCAATTACTAGAGGATAGAGATCAAAGTCTAGACCAGCTTTACTAGAAGTAGCGAATATAGTAACAGAGATAGAACAACTGCAGTTGGGATCTTTAGAAAAGGGTAGAAGCAAATTACATAGGAAAAATAGGAATTATGGGAGCAATACATGCAGAGGAGGAACAAGGTTTAAAAAAAAAGGCAGGATTTGAATGAGCTATGTAAAGTTTGGCAATGACTGGATAGATTATAAGTGATGTATAATGTTTGCAACTACAATTATGTCAATGTGGTTTGTAATATATAATGCTTCCAACTGGAATTGTGGCAATATGGTTTGTTTTCATTTATATAAATGTAAGACTGCCTATGTCATATGTGATAATTAAGAGTAGAAGCTAAAGTCGCTCAAATTACAGAGTAGGTCAAAGAGAACAGTTTACAATGGTTCAAGCACATGTGCAGGAAAGCAGAAAATGATTTGACGAAGAAAGGTTTGGGAGAGACAGGAAGAAGGCAAGAGGAAACAAGGATACCCAGCAAAGAAATGGATGAATTGTGTGAGAGGAGACCCGAGACAGTTCGGCATAAAAGTAAGAAAGTAGTATTGAATTGACAGAGGTGGTGACAGTTGACTCGGTAGCCCAACTCCGTGTAACAAATGGGAGAAACGTACCTGATGATGAGGATACTAATGACACATAATTATGTGCCGTATAAACATGAGGGAGACAGAGACAGGCTGTTAACACAAGCAAACTCCATGTAACAAATGGGAGAAAGGTAGATGATGATGAGGGTACTGACAACACAGAGTTATGTGCTGTATAAACATGACTGAGACAGAGACAGGCTGTTAACACAAGCAAACTCCCGTGTAACAAATGGGAGAAATGTACCTGATGATGAGGATACTGATGACACAGAATTATGTGCCATATAAACATGACTGAGACAGAAACAGGCTGTTAACACAAGCAAACTCCATGTAACAAATGGGAGAAAGGTAGCTGATGACGATACTGATGACACAGAATTATGTGCTGTATAAACATGACTGAGACGGACACAGGCTGTTAACACAAGCAGACTTGACAATTGAACAGCAGGAGATGCATGAAGAGTGAGTGAACATTTATGTAGACAGTTTGAAAGGTTGGCTGTGGAACTGGAAGTGCAGAAAACAAACACTCTAAGTGAAAATAAAATGAGGGCAAAGTAAAAATCAAAATTAGAAATAACTGCATAGTTTCCAAGATAGCACCTGGTAATAAATGAGCAGTCAGACATTGTGCACAGTACCAGTAGTGTGGCTACAGGATGAGACAGGACACTGTAGAGCCATTAGTCATATTTGTAAGGCATGTGTAAGAATAATTTCAAAAATGTGTAAAAGTTGAAATAAATCACTGTGGTAAATTTTATATGGAGTATAGGCCAAAGAAGAGAATAAAACAGAAATGTTTGAGTGCAGCTGAAATACATATTTTCAATGTGGTTCATTCATATACTGACTGTAAAAGAATGGTTTGCCAGAAATACTTATGGTTAAAGCCAATATTACCTTTAATTCTGATACGGTTGTGGAATGAAGCCTGCTGTTAGAAATTACTTTTAAATATCTGAACGTTCCTAATACTGTGTGCAAATCAATGTGCATTGTTCTGACATATTCAAAATGCAAATTTAAGCAATTGGGTCCAATTTTGCTTGGCAGTTAAGTATTGTTCTTCTTTCGGCCTTTCCTGGTTAGGGGTCGCCACAGCGGAACTCCAGTCTGCTAATGATTGGCAGTAGACTTTTACTGTGTCGAGGTGCCAACTCAACGCCCAATCTTCAACGAAGGCACACCCATTCATGCATGTCTTTCAAATGCCACTCGACCACAGGGAGGACATGCAGACTCCACACAGAAGGCACCTCAGCTGAGAATTGAACGGGAAAACCTCTTGCTGTGAGGCGACAATGCTACCGCTGCACCATCGCAAACTTAGGAAATACAAGTTATGAAAGACTTTTGAATTCCACTACCTTATGTGAGATTGAACTTACTCCCAGGGTTGGACAGAGCCCTTACTGATAGGGTTTAATCTAGCCTTATTGAACTTAACCCCAGGGCTGGACAGAACCCCAACTGACAGGGTTTTATTTGGCATTATTGGACTTACTCCCTGGGTTGGACAGAACCCTTGCTGACATGGTTTTATTTAGCATTTTTTAACTTACTCCCGGGGTTGGGCAGAACCCTTACTGATGGGGTTTTATCTAGCCCTATTGAACTTACTCCAATGGTTGGACAGAACCCTTACTTACAGGGTCTTATTTAGCCTTACTGAACTTTGTCCGAGGGTTGGACAGAACCCTTAATGATAGGGTTTTAGTGTTATTGAACTTACACTCAGGGTTGGACAGAAACCGGACATAGGGTTTTATAGACTTACTGAACTTACTTCCAGGGATGGACAGAACCCTTACAGACAGTGTTTTATCTAGACTTACTGAACTTACTCCCAGGGTTGGACAGAACCTATTCTGATAGGGTTTTAACTAGCCTTACTGAACTTACTGCCAGGGCTGGACAGAACCTTTACTGATAAGGGTTTTATCTTCCCTTTTTAACTTACTCCCAGGGTTGCACAGAACCCTTACTGACAGGGTTTTATCTAGCCTTATTGAACTTACTCTCAGGGATGGACTGAACCCTTACTGATAGGGATTTATCTCGATTTAGTGAACTTACTCCCAGGGTTGGACAGAACTCTTATTGACCCTGTTCCCAGGGTTGGACAGAACCCTTACCAATAGGTTTTTATCTTGCCTTATTGAACATACTCCCAAGGTTGGACAGAACCCTTACTGATAGGGTTCTTTCCAACCAGGGAATAAGTTCAATAAGGCTAGATAAAACCTAACTGATAGGGTTTTATTTGGCTTTACTGAACTTACTCCCAGGGTGAGACAGAACCCATACTGATAGGGTTTAGCCGTACTGGACTAACTCCCTGGGTTGGACAGAACCCTCGCTTCTTCCTCTTCTTTCGGCTTTTCCCAGTTAGGGGTTGCCACAGCGGATCATTTGTCCGCTCATGATTGGCAGTGCAGTCTTATGGTGTCGAGTTGTCAGCCCGGCGCCCAACCTTCCACAGAAGGCACACACACATGCACACACTCACACCTAGGGCCAATTCAGAGTATCCAATCCACCTACTGCATGTCTTCAGGATGTGGGAGGAAACCGGAGCACCTGGAGGAAACCCACGCGACCACAGGGAGGACATGCAGACTCCGCACAGAAGGCACCCCAGCCGAGAATTGAACCGGAGAACTCTTGCTGTGAGGCGACAACGCTAACAACTGCACCACCGTGGCCGCCCATAGGACAGAACCCTTGCTGACAGGGTTTTATCTAGCATTATTGAACTTACTTCTAGGATTGGGCAGAACCGTTATTGATGGGGTTTTATCTAGCCCTACTGAACTTACTGCCAGGGTTGGACAGAACCCTTACTGACAGGGTTTTATTTAACCTTATTGAACTTATTACCAGGGCTGGACAGAACCTTTACTGATAGGGTTTTATCCTGCCTTATTGAACTTACTCCCAGGGTGTGACAGAACCCTTAGTGGCAGAGTTTTATCTAGCCTTACTGAACTAACTTCCAGGGATGGACTGAACCCTTACTGATAGGGATTTATCTCGATTTAGTGAACTTACTCCCAGGGTTTGACAGAACTCATACTGATAGGATTTCATCTAGCCTTATTGAACTTGTTCCCAGGGTTGGACAGAACCCTTACCAATAGGTTTTTATCTTGCCTTATTGAACTTACTCCCAGGGTTGGACAGAACCCTTACTGATAGGGTTTTAGCCTTATTTGACTAACTCCCTGGGTTGGACAGAACCCTTGCTGACAGGGTTTTATCTAGCATTATTGAACTTACTTCCAGGATTGGGCAGAACCCTTATTGATGGAGTTTTATCTAGCCCTATTGAACTTATTGCCAGGGTTGGACAGAACCCTTACTGACAGGGTTTTATCTAACATTTCTGAACTTACTCCCAGGGTTGGGCAGAACCCTTACTGACAGGGTTTTATTTAGCCTTATTGATCTTACTCCCAGGGTTGGACAAAACCCTTACTGATGGAGTTTTATTTAGCCTTACTGAACTTACTCCCAGGGCTGGACAGAACACTGATAGTGTATTATCCTTACTGAACTTACTCCCAGGGTTGGACAGAACCCTTACTGATGGAGATAATCTAGCCTTATTGAATTTACTCCAAGGGTTGATCGAACCCTTACTGATAGGGTTTTATCTTGCCATACTGAACTTACTCCCAAGGTTGGACAGAACCCTGACTGATAGGGCTTTATCTAGCTTTATTGAACTTACTCCCAGGGTTGGACAGAACCCTTACTGACAGGGTTTTTCTAGCCTTATTGAATGTACTTCCAGGGTTGGAGAGAACCCCTACTGATAGGGTTTTATCCAGCCTTATTAACGTACTCTCATGGTTTGACAGAAACCTTACTGACAGGGTTTTATCTAACCTTATTGAACTTGCACCCAGGGTTTGGTAGAACCCTCACCGAGAGATTTATCTAGCCTTATTGAACTTACTCATAGGGTTGGACAAAACCATTACTGACAGGGTTTTATCTAGACTTATTGAACTTACTCCCAGGGTTGGACAGAACCCTTACTGATAGGGTTTTATTTAGCCTTAATGAACTTAATCCCAGGCTGGCCAGAACCCTTACCGATAGGTTTTTTTCTAGCCTTATTCAACTTTCTCCCAGGATTGGACAGAACCCTTACCAATAGGGTTTTTTCACGCCTTATTGAACTTACTCCCAGGGTTGGACAGAACCTTTACCGATAGGGTTTCATCTAGCCGTATTGAACTTACTCTGGGTGGGGGAACAGAACCCTTAATGATAGGGTTTTATCTAAACCTTATTGAACTTACTCCCAGGGTTAGACAAACCCTTATCGATAGGGTTTTATCTAGCCATATTGAACATACTCCCAGGTATGGACAGAACCCTTACTGGCAGAGTTGATCTAGACTTACTGAACTTACTCCCAGGGTTGCACAGAACCCTTACTGATGGGGTTTTATCTAGCTTTATTGAACTTACTCCCAGGGATGGACTGAACCGTTACTGACAGGGTTTTATTTAACCTTATTGAGCTTACTCCCAGGGTTGGACAGAACCCTCACTGATGGGGTTTTATCTAGCCTTATTAAACTTACTCCAAGGGTTGATCGAACCCTTGCTGATAGGGTTTTATCTTACCTTATTGAACTTACTCCTAGGGTTGGACAGAACCCTTACTGACAGGGTTTTAGCTTTATTGAACTTGCTCCCAGGGTTGGACAGAACCCTTACTGATGGGGTTTTATCTAGCCTTATTAAACTTACCCCAGTGTTGGACAGAACTCTTGTGGATAGGGTTTTTTTTAGCCATACTGAACTTACTCTCAGCATTGGACAGAACCCTTACCGATAGGGTTTTATCTAGCCTTTTTGAACTTACTCTCAGTGTTGGACATAACCTTTACCAATAGGATTTCATCTTGGTTTATTGAACATACTCGGGGAGAGGGGGCAGACATATTACTGATAGGGTTTTATCTAACCTTATTGAACTTACTCCCAGGGTTGGACAGAACAATTAATGACAAGGTTTTATCTAACCTTATTGAACAGATTCTTAGAGATATGGTTTTATCTTGCATTACTGTAATTACTCCCAGGGTTGGACAGAACCCGTACCGATAGCGTTTTATTTAGCCTTAATGAACTTACTCCCAGGCTTGGACAGAACTCTTACTTATTAGGTTTTATTTAGCCTAATTGAATTTACTCCCAGGGTTGGACAGAACTGTTACCGATAGCGTTTTATCTAGCCTTATTGAACTTGCTCCCGGGATGGGACGGGACAGAACCCTTACGGAGAAGGCTTTATCTTACCTTATTAAACTTACTCCCAGGGTTGGACAGAACCCTGTCTGATCGGGTTTTATCTAGACTTATTGAGCTTACTCCCAGGGTTAGAAAGAGCCCTTACGGATAGGGTTTTAGCCTTACTGAACTTACTCCTAGGGGTGGAGAGAACCCTTATCGACAGGCTTTCATCTTGCCTTATTGAACATACTCCGGGAGGTGGGGGGAGCAGAACCCTTACTGATAGGGTTTTATCTAACCTTATTGAACTTACTCCCAGGGTTGGACTGAACCCTTACTGAGAGGGTTTTATTTAGCCTTACTGAACTTACTGCTAAGGTTGGACATACTGACAGGGTTTTATCTAGCCTTACTGAACTTACTCCCAGGGTTGGAGAGAACCCTTACTTATAGGGTTTTAGTGTTTTTGAACTTACTCCCAGGGTTGGACAGAACCCTTACTGTCAGGGTTTTATTTAGCCTTACTGAACTTACTTCCAGGATTGGACTGAACCCTTACTGATAGGGTTTTATCTCGATTTATTGAACTTACTCCCAGGGTTGGACAGAATCCTTACTGTGAGTTTTATCCAGCCTTACTGAACTTACTCCCGGGGTTGGACAGAACTCTTACTGATAGGGTTTCATCTCGTCTTACTGAACTTGCTCCCAGGGTTGGACAGAACCCTAATTGATGGGGCTTTATCTAGCTTTATTGAACTTGCACTGAGGGGAGGACAGAACCCTTACTAACAGGGTTTTATCTAGACTTATTGAACTTATTCTGAGGGTTGGACAGAACCCTTAATGATAGGGTCTTAGTGTTACTGAACTTAATCCCAGGGTTGGACAGAAACCTGACTGATAGGGTTTATCTAGCCACCCTAGCCTTACTGAACTTACTCCCAGGATTGGAAAGAACCTTTACTGATGTTTTTTTTTTTCTTGCTTTTTTTTAGCTTACTCCCAGGGTTGGAAAGAACTCTTACCGACAGGGTTTTATCTAGCCTTATTGAACTTACTTCCAGGGTTGGAATGAACCCTGACTGATAGAGCTTTATCTAGCCTTACTGAACTTACTCCCAGAGTTAGACAAGACCCATACTGATAGGGTTTTAGCCTTATTGGACTTGCTCCCTGGGTTGGACACAACCCTTGCTGACAGGGTTTTATCTAGCATTACTGAACTTACTGCCAGGGTTGGACAGAACCTTTACTGACAGGGTTTTATCTAACCTTTTTGAACTTACTCTCAGGGTTGGCCAGAACCCTTACGGATAGGGTTTTATCTAGCCTTATTCAACTTACTCCCAATGTTGGACAAAACCCTTACCGACAGGGTTTTTTCTCGCCTTATTGAACGTACTCCCAAGGTTGGACAGAACCCTTACCAATAGGGTTTCATCTAGCCTTATTGAACTTACTCCGGGTGGGGGAAGATGACCCTTAATGATAGGGTTTTATCTAAGGTTATTAAACTTACTCCCAGGGTTGGACCGAATCCTGACTGATAGGGTTTTATTTAGCCTTAATGAACTTACACCTAGGGTTAGACAGAACCCTTACCGATAGGGTTTTATCTAGCCATACTGAATATACTCCCAGGTATGGACAGAACCCTTACTGATAGAGTTTTATCTAGACTTATTGACCTTACTCCCAGGGTTGGACAGAACCCTCAATGATGGAGTAAATTCAACAAGGCTAGATAAAACCCTAAAGGTTGATCGAACCCTTAATGATCGAGTTTTATCTTGCCATATTGGACTTACTCCCAAGTTTGGACAGAACCCTGACTGAGAGGGCTTTATCTAGCTTTATTGAACTTACTCCGAGTGGTGGACAGAACCCTTACTGACAGGGTAATATCTAGACTTACTGAACTTACTCCCAGGGTTGGACAGATCCCTTACTGACAGGGTTTTATTTAGCCTTATTGAACTTACTCCCTGGGTTGGACAGAACCCTTACTGACAGGGTTTTATCTAAGCTAATTGAACTTACTCCCAGGGTTGTGTAGAACACTCACTGAGAGTTTTATCTAGCCTTATTGAACTTGCTCATAGGGTTGGACAGAACCCTTACTTCTTGTTGTTGTGTCTTTTGGCTTTTCCCGGTTAGGGGTCGACTCAGCGGAATGCCGGTCCGCTAATGATTGGCAGTAGATTTTTACATGCCGAGTTGCCAGCCCTGACGCACAACCTTCAACTAAGGTACGCCCATTTATGCAGGTCTCCACACAGAAGAAACTTACTGACAGGGTTTTATCCAGACTTATTGAACTTACTCCGAGTGTTGGACAGAACCCTTACTGACAGGGTACTATTTAGCCTTATTGAACTTACACCCAGGGTTGGACAGAACCTTTACTGATGGGGTTTTATCTTGCCTTATTGAAATTACTCCCAGGGCTGGCCAGAACCCTTACCGATAGGGTTTTATCTCGCCTTATTCAATTTACTCCCAGGGTTGGATAGAAACCTTACCGATAGGGTTTTTCTCACCTTATTGAACTTAGGGGTTCTGTCCAACCCTGGGACTATCGATAGGGTTTCATCTAGCCTTAATGAACTTATTGCGGGTGGGGGAACAGAACCCTTAATGATAGGGTTTTATCTAACCCTTTTGAACTTACTCCCAGGGTTGGACCAAATCCTGACTGATAGGGTTTTATTTAGCCTTATTGAACTTACTTCTTGGGTTAGACGGAACCGTTACCGATAGGGTTTTATCTAGCCATATTGAACATACTCGCAGGTATGGACAGAATCCTTATTGGTAGAGTTTTATCTAGACTTATTGAACTTACTCCCAGGGATGCAGAGAACCCTTACTGACAGGGTTTTTTCTAGCCTTATTCTAACTACTCCCAGTGTTGCACAGAACCTTTACTGATGGGGTTTTATCTAGCTTTATTGAACTTACATCCAAGGTTGGACAGAACCCTCACTGATTGGGTTTTATCTTGCCTTACTCAACTTACTTCCAGTGTTGAACAGAACCGTGACTGATAGGGCTTTATATAGCCTTATTGAACATACTCCCAGGACTGGACAGAACCCTTACTGACAGGGTTTTATTTAGCCTTAATGAACTTACTTCCAGGGTTGGACAGAACTCTTACTGAAAGGGTTTTATTTAGCCCTATTGAACATACTCCCAGGGTTGGACAGAACCCTTAGTGATACGGTTTTAGCATTACTGAACTTACTCCCAGGGTTGGACAGAACCCTTATTAACAGGGTTTTTTTCTAGCCTTATTGAACTTACTGACAGGGTTGGAGAGAACCCATACTGATAGGGTTATATCTGGCCTTATTAACGTACTCCCATGGTTGGACAGAAACCTTACTGACATGGTTTTATCTAGCCTTATTGAATGTACTCCCAGGGTTGGACAGAACCCTTACTGACATGGTTTTATCTAACTTTATTGAACTTACGCCCATGGTTGGGTAGAACCCTCACTGACAGAGACTTATCTAGCCTTATTGAACTTACTCATAGGATTGGACAGAACCCTTACTGATGGAGATAATCTAGCCTTATTCAACTTACTCCCAGAATTGGACAGAACCCTTACCAAATAGGGTTTTTTCTCGCCTTACTGAACTTACTCCCAGGGTTGGACAGAACCCTTACTGATAGGGTTTCATCTAGTCTTATTGAACTTACTCCGGGTGGGGGAACATAACCCTTAATGATAGGGTTTTATCTAACCTCATTGAACTTACTCTCAGGGTTGGACCGAATCCTGACAGAGAGAGTTTTATTTAGCCTTATTGAACTTACTCCTAGGGTTACACAGAACCCTTACCAATAGGGTTTTATCTAGCCATATTGAACATACTCCCAGGTATGGACAGAATCCTTACTGGTAGAGTTTTATCTAGACTTACTGAACTTACTCCCAGGGTTGCATAGAACCCTCACAGATAGGGTTTTATCTAGCCGTATTGAAATTACTCCCAGTGTTGCACAGTACCCTTACTGATGGGGTTTTGTCTAGATTTATTGAACATACTCCAAGGGATGGACTGAACCCTTACTGACAGGGTTTTATTTAACCTTACTGAACTTGCTCTCAGGGTTGAACAGAACGCTTACTGATGGGATTGATTTAGCCTTACTGAACTTACTCCCAGCATTGGACAGAACCCTTACCGACAGGGTTTTATCTAGCCTTACTGAACCGACTGCCAGGGTTGGACAGAACCTTTACCAATAGGATTTCATCTTGGTTTATTGAACATACTCGGGGGGGGGGGGGGGACAGAAATATTACTGATAGAATTTTATCTAACCTTATTGAACTTACTCCCAGGGTTACACAGAACCCTTACTGACAGGGTTTTATCTAGCCTTATTGAACTTATTCGAAGGGTTGGACAGAACCCTGACTTTTGGGGGTTTGTCTAGCCTTATTGAACTTACTCCCAGGGTTGGACAGAAGCTTTGCCAATAAGGATTTATCTAATGTTACTGAACGTACTCCAAGGGTTGGACAGAACCCTTACTGATTTGAGTTTTATCTAGCCTTATTGAACTTGCTCCCAGGGTTGGACAGAACCACTAATGACAGGGTTTTATCTAATCTTATTGAACTTACTCCAAGGGTTGGACAGATTCTTAGAGATGGGGTTTTATCCTGCATTACTGTACTTAGTCCCAGGGTTGGACAGAACCCATACTGATAGGGTTTTATCTCTCCTTATTGAACTTACTCCCATGGTTGGGCAGAACCCTTAATGATAGTGTTTTATTTAGCCTCATTGAATTTACTCCCAGGGTTGGACAGACCCATTACTGATACGGTTTTATCTAGCCTTACTGAAATTGCTCCCAGGGAGGGACAGAACCCTTATGGAGAAGGCATTACCTTACCTTATTGAACTTACTCCCAAGGTTGGAAAGAACCCTGACTGATAGGGTTTTATCTAGACTTATTGAGCTTACTCCCAGAGTTAGAAAGAGCCCTTACTGATAGGGTTTTAGCCTTATTGAACTTCCTCCTAGGGTTGGACAGAACCCTTACTGATAGGCTTTCATCTAGCCTTATTGATCTTGCTCCCAGGGTTGGACAGAACCCTTACCAATAGGGTTTTATCTTGCCTTATTGAACTTACTCCCAGGGTTGGACCAAACCCTTACTGACAGGGTTTTTCTTAGGTTTTATCTAGCCTTACTGAACTTACTCCCAGGGTTGGATAGAACCCGTAACAATAGGGTTTTATCTTGTCTGATTGAACATATTCCCAGGGTTGGACAGAACCCTGACTGATAGGGTTTTATTTGGCTTTATTGAACTTACTCTCAGGGTTAGACAGAACCAATACTGATAGGGTTTTAGCCTTGTTGGACTTGCTCCCTGGGTTGGACAGAACCCTTGCTGACAGGGTTTTTTCTAGCATTATTGAACTTACTCCCGGGGTTTGGCAGAACTCTTATTGATGGGGTTTTATCTAGCCCTTTTGAACTTACTCCCAGGGTTGGACACAACTCTTACTGATGGGGCTTTATTTAGCCTTATTGAACTTTCTGCCATGGTTGGACAGAACCCTTACTTATAGGATTTTATTTAGCCTTATTGAACTTAGTCCGAGGGTTTGGACAGAACCCTTACTGATAGGGTTTTATCTCGATTTACTGAACTTACTCCCAGGGTTGGACAGAACCCTTACTGATGAGGTTTTATCCAGCCTTATTGAACTTTCTCACAGGGTTGGACAGAACTCTTACTGATAGGGTTTTATCTAGCCTTATTGAACTTGCTCCCAGGGTTGGGCATAACCCTTACCAATAGGGTTTTATCTTGCCTTATTGAATTTACTCACAGGGTTGGACAGAACCCTTACTGATAGGGTTTTCCTTATTGAACTTATCCCCAGGGTAGGAGAAAACCCTGACTGACAGGATTTTATTTGGCGTTATTGAACTTACTCCCTGGGTTGGACAGAGCCCTTACTGAAAGGGTGTATCTAGCATTTTTGAACTTACTCCCAGGGTTGGATCGAATCCTGACTGATAAGGTTAAATAAGGCTAAATAAAACACTATTTAACTTACTCCTAAGGTTAGACAGAACCCATACCGATAGGTTTTTATCTAGCCATATTGAATATACTTCCAGGTATGGACAGAACCCTTACTGATAAGAGTTTTATCTAGAGTTATTGAACGTACTCCCAGTGTTGCACAGAACCCTTACTGATGGGGTTTTATGTAGATTTGTAGAACTTACTCCCAGGGTTGGACTGAACCCTTACTGACAGGGTTTTACTTAACCTTATTGAACTTACTCCCAGTGTTGGACAGATCCCTCACTGATAGGGTTTTATCTAGCCTTATTGAACTTACTTGATCAAACCCTTACTGACAGGGTTTTATCTTGCCATATTGAAGTTACTCCCAAGGTTGGACAGAACCCTGACTGATGGGGCTTTATCTAGCTTTATTGAACTTACTCCGAGGGGTGGGCAGAACCCTTACTGCTAGGGTTATATCTAGACTTATTAAACTTACTCACAGGGTTGGACAGAACCCTTACTGACAGGGTTTTTATTTAGTCTTATTGAACTTACACACAGGGTTGGAGAGAACCCTTACTGATAAGGTTTTATTTAGCCTTACTGAACATACTCCCAGGGTTGGACAGAACCCTTAGTGATAGGGTTTTAGTATTATTGAACTTACTCCCAGGGTTGGACAGAACACTTACTGACAGGGTTTTATCTAACCTAATTGAACTTACTCCCAGGGTTGGGTATAACCCTCACTAATAGAGTTTTATCTAGCCGTATTAAACTTACTCATAAGGTTGGACAGAACTCTTACTGACAGGGTTTCATCTGGACTTATTGAACTTACTCCGTGGGTTGGAAAGAATCCTTACTGACAGGGTTTTATTTAGCCTTATCGAACCTACTCCTAATGTTGGACAGAACACTGACTGACAGGGTATTAGCCTTATTGAACTTACTCCCAGGGCTGGACACAACTTTTACTGATGGGGTTTTATCTTGCCTTATTGAACTTACTCCCAGGGTTGGCCATAACCCTTATCGATAGGTTTTTTTATCTACCCTTATTCAACTTACTCCCAGGGTTGGACAGAACCCTTACTGATAGCCTTATTGAACTTACTCCAAGGGTTGGACAGAACCCTTATCGATAGGTTTTTTATCTACCCTTATTCAACTTACTCCCAGGGTTGGACAGAACCCTTACTGATAGCCTTATTGAACTTACTCCAAGGGTTGGACAGAACCCTTACTGATGGGGTTTTATATAGCCGTAGGGAACTTACTCCCAGGGTTGGACAGAACCTTTACTGATTTGTTTTATCTGGCTGTATTGAACTTACTGCCAAGGTTGGACAGCACCTGTACTGATATGGTTTTATTTAGCCTTATTGAACTTAGTCCCAGTGTTTGACAGAAGACTGACTGATAGGGTATAAGCCTTACTGAAGTCACTCCCACGGCTGGACAGAACCCTTACTGATGGGTTTTATCTTGCCTTATTGAACTTAGTCCCAGGGTTGGACAGAACCTTTACCGATAGGGTTTTATCTAGCCTTATTCAATTTACTCCCAAGGGTTGGACAGAACCCTTACCGATAGGGTTTTTTCTCACCTTATTGAACTTACTCCCAGGGTTAGACAGAATCCTGACTGAGAGGGTTTTATTTAGCCTTACTGAACTTACTCCTAGGGTTAGATGGAACCCTTACCGATAGTGTTTTATCTACCCATATTGAACATACTCCCAAGTATGGACAAAATCCTTACTGGTAGAGGTTTATCTAGACTTATTGAACTTACTCCCAGGGTTGCACAGAACCCTTACTGACAGGGTTTTATCTTGCCTTATTGAAATTACTCCTAGTGTTGCACACAACCCTTACTGATGGGGTTTTATCTAGCTTTATTGAACTTACTTCCAGGGTTGGACTGACCCCTTACTGACAGGGTTTTATTTAACCTTATTGAACTTACTCCCAGGATTGGACAAAACCCTTACTGACGGTGTTTTATCTAGTCTTACTGAACTTACTCCCAGGGATGGACAGAACCCTTAAATGATAGGGTTTTATCTAGCCTTATTGAACTTACTCGGAGGGTTGGACCTAACACTGACTGATGGGGTTTTATTTAGTCTTATTGAACTTACTCCCAGGGTTAGACAATATCCTTACCAATAGGATTTTATCTAGCCTTACTGAACGTACTTCCAGGGTTGGACAGAACCCTTACCGATAGGGTTTTATCTAGCCTTACTGAGCTTACTCCCAGGATTAGACTGAACCTATACGGATAGTGTTTATTGTAGCCTTATAGATCTTACTCCCAGAGTTGGGCAGAACCCTTACAGATAGGGTAATATCATGCCTTATTTAACTTACTCCCAGGGTTGGACAGAACCCTTACTGACAGGATTTTATCTAGACTAACTGAATTTCTTCCCAGGGTTGGACAGAACCCTTGCCGACAGGGTTTTATCTACCATTATTGAACTTACTCCCAGGGTGTGGCAGAACCCTTACTGATGGGGTCTTTATATAGCCTTAGGGAACTTACTCCCAGGGTTGGACAGTACCATTACTGATTTGTTTTATCTGGCTGTACTGAACTTACTGCCAAGGTTGGACAGCACCCGTACTAATATGGTTTTATCTAGCCTTATTGAACTTACTCCCAGGGTTGAACAGAACCCTTGCCGATAGGGTTTGATCTTGCCTTACTGAACTTACTCCCAGGGTTGTACAGAAACGTTACCGAATGGTTTTATCTGGCTGTATTGAACTTACTGCCAAGACTGGACAGAACCCGTACTGATATGGTTTTATCTAGCGTTATTGAATGTACTACCTGTGTGGGACAGAACCCTTACTGACTGGGTTTTATCTAGACTTACTGTAGTTACTCCCACGGTGGGGCAGAACCTTTACTGATAGATTTTTATTTAGCCTTATTGAACCTTCTCCCAGCGTTAGACAGAACCCTTACTGACAGGGATTTAGCTTTACTAAACTTGCTCTCAGGGTTGGAAAGAACCCTTACCGATGGGGTTTATCTAGCCTTATTGAACTTATTCCCAGGGTTGGACAGAACCCTTACTGATGGGGTTTTATCTAGCCTTATTGAACTTACCCCCGGGGTTGGACAGACCTCTTACCTATAGGGTTTTATCTAGCCTTATTGAACTTGCTCCCAGGGTTGGGCATTTACCAATAGGATTTCTTCTTGCTTTATTGAACATACTCCGGGGGGGGGTGCAGAAATATTACTGATCAGGTTTTATCTAACCATATTAAACTTACTCCCAGGGTTGGACAGAACCTTTACCAACAGGATTTCATCTTGCCTTATTGAACATACAGAACCATTACTGATAGTGTTTTATCTAGCCTTATTGAATTTACTCCCATGGTTGGACCAAACCCTGAGTAATAGGGTTTTATTTAGCCTTATTGAACGTACTCCCAAGGTTGGAAAGAACCCTTACTGATAGTGGTTTATCTTGCCTTACTGAACTTACTCCCAGGGTTGGACAGAACACTGACTGATGGAGATAATCTAGCCTTATTGAACTTACTCCCAGGGTTGGACAGAACCCTTACTGATAGGGTTTTATCTTGCCTTATTGAACTTACTCCCAGGGTTGGCCAGAACCCTTACCTATAGGGTTTTATCTAGCCTTATTCAACTTTCTCCCAGGGTTGGACAGAACCCTTACTAATAGGGTTTTATTTAGCCTTACTGAACTTACTCCCAGGGTTGCACAGAACTCTTACTGATTGAGATAATCTAGCTCCCAGGGTTGGACAGAACCCTTACTGATGGAGATAATCTAGCCTTATTGAACTTACTCCCAGGGTTTAACAGAACCTTTACTGATAGGGTTTTATCTTGCCTTATTGAACTTGCTCCCAGGGTTGGCCAGAACCCTTACCTATGGGGTTTTATCTAGCCTTATTCAACTTTCTCCCAGGGTTGGACAGAAACCTTACCGATAGGGTTTCATCTAGCCTTACTGAACTTACTCCGGGTGGGGGAACAGAACCCTTAATGATAGGGATTTATCTAAGCTTTTTGAACTTACTCCCAGGGTTGGACCAAATACTGACTGATCGGGTTTTATTTAGCCTTGCTGAACTTGCTCCTAGGGTTAGACTGAACCCTTACCATTAGGGTTTTATCTAGCCATATTGAACATACTCCCAGGTATGGACAGAATCCTTACTGGTAGAGTTTTATCTAGACTTATTGAGCTTACTCCCAGGATTGCACAGAACCCTTACTGACAGGGTTTTATCTTACCTTATTGAACTTACTCCCAGGGTTGGACAGAACCCTGACTGATAGGGCTTTATCTAGCCTTACTGAACTTATTCCAGGGGATGGACAGAACCCTTACTGACAGAGTTTCAGCCTTACTGAACTTGCTCCCAGGGTTGGACAGAACCCTTACTGATGTAGTTTATTTAGCCTTATTGAACTTACTCCCAGCATTGGACAGACCCCTTACCAATAGGGTTTTTTCTAGCCTTATTGAACTTACTTTCAGGGTTGGACAGAACCTTTACCAATAGGATTTCATCTTGCCTTACTGAACATACTCTGGGGGGGACAGAACCATTACTGATAGTGTTTTATCTAGCCTTATTGAATCTACTCCCAGGGTTGGACCAAACCCAGAGTAATAGGGGTTTATTTAGCCTTATTGAACTTACTCCCAGGGTTATATAGGACCCTTGCCGATAGGGTTTGATCTAGCCTTATTGAACGTACTCCCAGGGTTGGAAAGAACCCTTAATGATAGGGTTTTATCTAGCCTTATTGAACTTACTCCCAGGGTTGGACAGAGCCCTTACTGATATGGTTTTATCTAGCCTTATTGAATTTACTCCCTGAGTTGGCAGATCCCTGACTGATGGGATTTAATTTAGCCTTATTGAACTTACTGACAGGGTTTTATCTAACTTTTATTGAACTTACTCCAAGGGTTGGACAGAACCCTGACTTTTGGGGGTTTGTCTAGCCTTATTGAACTTGCTCCCAGGGTTGGACAGAACCCTTACCAATAAGGTTTTATCTAGCGTTATTGAACTTACTCCAAGGGCTGGACAGAACCATTAATGACAGGGTTTTATCTAACCTTATTGAACTTACTCCTAGGATTGGATAGAACAGTTACCGATAGGGTTTTATCTAGCCTTATTGAAATTACTCCCAGGGTGGGACAGAACCCTTACGGAGAAGGCTTTATCTTACCTTATTGAACTTACTCCCAGGGTCGGACAGAACCCTTACTGACAGGGTTTTATTTAGGCTTACTGACTTACTCCCATGGTTAGAGAGAGCCCTTACTAATAGGGTTTTGGCCTTATTGAACTTACTCCTAGTATTGGACAGAACCCTTACCGGTGGTCTTTTATCTAGCCTTTTTGAACTTACTTCCAGGGATGGACAGAACCCTTACCAATAGGCTTTCATCTTGCCTTGAACATACTCCGGGATGGGGGGGCAGAACCCTTACTGATAGGGATTTATCTAACCTTATTGAACTTCCTTCCAGGGTTGGACTGAACCCTTACTGACAGGGTTTTATCTAGCCTTATTGAACTTACTTCCAGGGTTGGACAGAACCTATTCTGATAGGGTTTTATCTAACCTAACTGAACTCACTCCCAGGGTTGGACAGAACATTTACTGTTAGGGTTTTATCCTGCCTTACTGAACTTACTCCCAGGGTGTGAGAGAACCCTTAGTGACATTGCTTTATCTAACCTTATTGAACTTACTCCCAGGGTTGGAGAGAACCTTTACTGATGGAGTTTTATCCAGCCTTATTGAACATACTCCCGAGGTTGGACAGAACCCTGACTGATAGGGTTTTATTTGGCTTTACTGTACTCCCAGGGTTAGACAGAATCAATACTGACAGGGTTTTAGCCTTACTGGACTTACTCCCTGGGTTGGACAGAACCCTTGCTGACAAGGTTTTATTTAGCCTTATTGATCTTACTCCCAGGGTTGGACACAACCCTTACTGATGGGGTTTTATTTAGCCTTATTGAACTTACTCCCAGGGTTGGCCAGGAACCTTACGGATAGGGTTTTATCTAGTATTATTGAACTTACTCCGGGTGGGGGAACTTAACACTTAATGATAGGGTTTTATCTAACCTTATTGAACTTACTCCCAGGGTTGGACCGAATCCTGACTGAAAGGGTTTTATTTAGCCTTATTGAACTTACTCCTAGGGTTAGACAGAACCCTTACCAACAGGGTTTTATCTAGCCATACTGAATATACTCCCAGGTATGGACAGAACCCTTACTGATGGGGTTTTATCTAGCCTTATTGAAATTACTCCCAGTGTTGCACAGAACCCTTACTGATGGGGTTTTATCTAACTTTGTAGAACTTACTCCCAGGGTTTGACTGAACCCTTACTGACAGGGTTTAATTTAACCTTATTGAACTTACTCCCAGGGTTGGACAGAACCCTTACTGATAAGGATTTATTTAGCTTTATTGAACATACTCCCAGGGTTGGACAGAACCCTTAGTGATACGGTTTTAGCATTATTGAACTTACTCAGAGGGTTGGACAGAACCCTTACGGATGGAGTAAGTTCAATAAGGCTAGATGAAACCATATCAGTAAGGGTTCAATCAACCCTTGGAGTAAGTTCAATAACGCTAGATAAAACCCTATCAGTGAGGGTTCTGTCCAACCCTGGAAGTAAGTTCAATAAAGCTAGATAAAACCCCATCAGTAAGGGTACAGTGCAACACTGGGAGTAACTTCAATAAGGCTAGATAAAACCCTGTTAGTAAGTGTTCTGTGCAACCCTGGGAGTAAGTTCAATACGTCTAGATAAAACTCTACCAGTAAGGATTCTGCCCATACCTGGGATCATGTTCAATATGGCTAGATAAAACACTATTGGTAAGGGTTCAGTCTAACCCTAGGAGTAAATTCAATAAGGCTAAATAAAACCCTATCAGACTCCAAGGGTTTGGACAGAACCTTTACTGATGGGGGGTTTATCTTGCCTTATTGAATTTACTCCCAGGGTTGGCCAGAACCCTTACCGATAGGGATTAATCTAGCATTATTCAACTTACTCCCAGGGTTGGACAGAACCCTTACTGGTAAGGTTTTTTCTCACCTTATTGAACTTACTCTCGGGGTTGGAAAAAAAAAAACCCTTACTGATCGGGTTTCATCTAGCCTTCTTGAACTTACTCCGGGTGGGAGAACAGAACCCTTAATGATAGGATTTTATCAAACCTTTTTGAACTTACTCCCAGGGTTGGACCGAATCCTGACTGATAGGGTTTTATTTAGCCTTATTGAACTTACTCCTAGGGTTAGACTGAACCCTTACCGATAGTGTTTATCTAGCCATATTGAACATGCTCCCAGGTATGGACAGAATCCTTACTGGTAGAGTTTTATCTAGACTTACTGAACTTACCCCCAGGGTTGCACAGAACCCTTACTAACAGGGTTTTATCTAGCCTTATTGAAATTACTCCCAGTGTTGCACTGTACCCTTACTGATGGGGTTTTATCTAGCTTTATTGAACTTACTTCCAGGGTTGGACAGAACCCTCACTGATAGGGTTTTATCTAGCGTTACTGAACGTACTTCCAAGGGTTGATCGAACCCTTACCGATAGGGTTTTATCTTGCCTTATTGAACTTACCCCCAGGGTTGGACACAACCATTACTGACAGGGCTTTATTTAGCCTTATTGAACTTACTCCGAGTGTTGGACCGAACCCTTACTGACATGGTTTTATCAAGACTTATTGAACATACTCCCAGGGCTGGACAGAACCCTTACTGACAGGGTTTTATTTAGCCTTATTGAACTTCTTCCCAGGGTTGGACAGAACCCTTACTGAAAGGGTTTTGTTTAGCCCTAGTGAACTTACTCCCATGGTTGGACAGAACCCTTACTGATTGGGTTTTATTTAGCCTTATTGAACATACTCCCAGGGCTGGACAGAACCCTTACGAACAGGGTTTTATTTAGCCTTAATGAACTTACTCCCAGGGTTGGATAGAACCCTTACTGACAGGGTTTTTTCTAGTCTTATTGAACTTACTCCGAGGGTTGGATAGAACCCATACCGAGAGGGTTTTATTTAGCCTTATCGATCTTACTCCCAGAGTTGGGCAGAACCCTTACTGATAGGGTTTTATTTAGCCTTATTGAACGTACTCCCAGGTTGAACAGAACCCTTACCGATAGGGTTTTATCTAGCCGTATTGAACTTACTCCCAGGGTTGGACTGAACCTACACAGATAGGGTTTATTCTAGCCTTATAGATCTTACTCCCAGAGTTGGACAGAACCCTTACCAACAGGGTTTTATCATGCCTTATTGAACTTACTCCCAGTGTTGGACAGAACCCTTACCGATAGGGTTTTTTCTCGCCTTATTGAACTTACTCCCAGGGTTGGACAGAACCCTTACTCATAGGGTTTTATTTAGCCTTACTGAACTTACTGCTAGGGTTGGACAGAACTTGTACTGAGAGGGTTTTTTCCAGCCGTATTGAACTTACTCTCAGCATTGGAAGGAACCCTTACCGATAGGGTTTTATCTAGCCTTGTTGAACATACTCCGGGGGGGGGGCATAACCATTACGGATAGGGTTTGATCTAGCTTTATTGAACTTACTCCCAGTGTTACACAGAACCCTTACCGATAGGGTTTTATTTAGCCTTATTGAATGTACTCAGAGGTTTGGACAGAACCCTTACTGATAGGGTTTTATCTAGCCTTATCGAACTTACTCCCAGAGTTGGCAGATCCCTGACTGACAGGATTTTATTGAGCCTTATTGAGCTTACTCTCAGTTTTGGATAGAACCCTTACTGGCAGGGTTTTATCTAGCCTTATTGAACTTACTCCCACGGTTGAACAGAACCCTTACCAATAGGGTTTTTTCTCGCCTTACTGAACTTACTCCTAGGGTTAGACTGAACCCTTACGGATAGGGTTTTATTTAGTCTTATTGAACTTGCTCCCACGGTTGGACAGAACCCTTACCAATAGGGTTTTATCTAGCGTTACTGAACGTACTCAGAGGGTTGGATAGAACCCTTACTGATTGAATTGTATCTAGCCTTACTGAAGTTACTCCCAGGGTTGGACAGAACCACTAATGACAGGGTGTTATTTAATGTTATTGAACTTACTACAAGGGTTGGACTGATCCCTTAGAGATAGGGTTTTTATCTTGCGTTACTGAACTTACTCCCAGGGTTGAACAGAACCCATACTGATAGGGTTTTATCTCTCCTTATTGAACTTACTCCCAGGGCTGGACAGAACCCTTACCGATAGGGTTTTATCTAGCATTATTGAACTTGCACCCAGGGTCGGACAGAAGCCTTATGGAGAAGGTTTTATCTTGCCTTATTGAACTTACTCCCAGGGTTGGACAGAACCCTGACTGATAGGATTTTATCTAGACATATTGAGCTTACTCCCAGGGTTGGATAGAACCCTTACTGATAGGGTTTTATTTAGCCTTACTGAACTTCGTGCTAGAGTTGGACATAACTCGAACTGATAGGGTTTTATCTAGCATTATTGAATTTACTCCCAGGGTTGGACAGAACCCTTACTGAGAGGGTTTTATCTAGCCTTTTTGTACTTACTCCCAGGGTTGGACAGAACCCTTACTGACAGGGTTTTATCTTATAGGTTCATAGGTTGGTACTAGGCTATCAGCCCTAGGGCCTACACAAGCCTAGCAGTCTATTTCTTCCCACACTATTTACTTCCCTGGACCCCCGTCTGGCAGGGTGACTGACGTGATCTATCCTTATTGAACTTCCTGCTAGTGTTGGACAGAACCTGTACTGACAGGGTTTTATCTAGCCTTACTGAACATACTCCCAGGGTTGGACAGAATCTTTACCAATAAGGTTTTATCTAGCATTACTGAACGTACTACCAGGGTTGGACAGAACCCTTACTGAAAGGGTTTTATATAGCTTTATTGAACTTACTCCCAGGGTTGAACCGAACCCTTACTGATGGGGTTTTATTTAGCCTTACTGAGCTTAGTGCTACAGTTGGAAATAACTCGTACTGATAGGGTTTTATCTAGCCTTATTGAACTTACACCCAGGGTTGGACAGAAGCCTTACCGAAAGGTTTTTATCTAATCTTATTGAACACACTCCCAGGGTTGGACAGAACTCTTACTGAGAGGGTTTTATCTAGCCTTATTGAGGTTGCTCCCAGGGTTGGGCAGAACCCAGAGTGATAGGATTTTATTTAGCCTTAATGAACTTATTCCAGGGGTTGGACAGAACCCTTACTGACAGGGTTTTATCTAGCTTTTTGTACTTACTCCCAGGGTTGGACAGAACCCTGACTGAGGGGTTTTATCTAGCTTTATTGAGCTTACTCCCAGGGCAGGACACAACCCTTACCGACAGCACTGAACTTACTGCTAGGGTTGGACAGACCCCTGACCGGTGGGGTTTTATCTAGCCTTATTGAACTTACTCCCAGGGTTGGACAGAACCCTTACTGATGATGTTTTACTGAGCTTTACTGAACTTACTGCTAGGGTCGGACAGAACTTGTATTGAGAGGGTTTTATCTAGCCTTACTGAACTTACTCCCAGGGTTGGACAGAACCCTAACTGATAGGGATGTATTTAGACTTACTCCCAGGGTTGGACAGAACCTGTACTGATAGGGTTTTATTTAGAGCTAATGAACTTACTCCTAGGATTGGACAGAAACCTTACTGACAGGGTTTTAATTTAGCGTTATTGAACTTACTCCCAGGGTTGGACAGAACCCTGACTGATAGGGTTTTATTCAGCCTTACTAACTTACTCCCAGGGATGGACAGAACCCTTACCGGTAGACTTTTATCTAGCCTTTTTGAACTTACTCCCAGGGATGGACAGAACCCTTACCGATAGGCTTTCATTTTGCCTTATTGAACATACTCCGGGGGGGGGGAGCAGAACCCTTACTGATAGGGTTTTATTTAACTTTATTGAACATACTCCCAGGGTTGGACAAAATCCTTACTGAGAGGGTTTTACCTAGCCTTATTGAACTTACTCTCAGGGTTGGAAAGAACCCTTACTGATAGGGCTTTATCTAGCCTCATTGAGGTTACTCCCAGGGTTGGGCAGAACCCCGAGTGATAGGATTTTATTTAGCCTTATTGAACTTATTCCCGGGGTTGGACAGAACCATTACTGACAGGGTTTTATCTAGCCTTTTTGTACTTACTCCCAGGGTTGGACAGAACCCTGACTGATGGGTTTTACCTAGCCTTATTGAGCTTACTCCCAGGGCTGGACAGAACCCTTACTGACAGGGTTTTATCTATCCTTATTGAACTTACTACTAGGGTTGGACAGAACCTGTACTGATAGTTCAATAAGGCTAGATAAAACCCTATCAGTACAGGTTCTGTCCAACCCTAGTAGTAAGTTCAATAAGGCTAGATAAAACCCTTACTCCCAGGGTTGGACAGAACCCTAACTGATAGGGTTTTATCTAGACATATTGAGCTTACTACCAGGGTTGGATAGAACCCTTACTGATAGGGTTTTATTCGGCCTTATTGACTTACTCCCAGGGTTGGACAGAACCCTTACTGACAGGGTTTTATCTATCCTTATTGAAGTTACTGCTAGGGTTGGACAGAACCCTTACCAATAGGGTTTAACTAGACTTATTGAACTTACTCCCAGGGTTTGACAGAACCTTTACCGATAAGGTTTTATCTAGCCTTATTGAACTTACTCCCAGGTTTGGACGGAACCCTTACTGACAGGATTTTTTACAGCCTTACTGAACTTACTGCCATGGTTGGACAGAACCTGTACTGATAGGGTATAATCTAGCCTTATTGAACATACTTCCAGGGTTGGACAGAACCTGTACTGATCGGGTTTATCTAGCCTTATTGAACTTACTCCCAGGGATGGACAGAACCCTTACCAACAGGGTTTTATCTAGGCTTATTGAACTTATTCCCTGGGTTGGAGAGAACCCTTACTTATATGGTTGTATCTAACCTTATTGAACTTTCTCCCAGATCTGGGGAGAACCCTTACTGATAGGGTTTTATCTTGTCTTATTGAATTTACTCCCAGTTTTTGACAGAACCCTTACTGATAGGGTTTTATATTGCCATATTGAACTTCCTGCAAGGGTTGGACAGAACCCTCCCTGATAGGGTTTTATTTAGCCTTTTTGACTCATAGGGTTGGACAGAACCCTTTCTGACAGCCTTTCATTTAGCCTTATTGAACTTACTCCCAGGGTTGCAGAGAACTCTTACTGATAAGATTTTAGCATTACTGAACTTACTCGCAGGGATGGACAGAACCCTTACTGATAGGGGTTATCTTGCCTCATTGAAATTACTCCCAGGGTTGGACAGAACCCTTACCAATGGGGTTTTATCTAGGCTTATTGAACTTATTCCCTGGGTTGGAGAGAACCCTTACTTATATGGTTTTATCTAGCCTTACTGAACTTACTCCCAGGGTTGGACTGAACCCTTACTGATCCTTATTGAACGTACTCCCAGGGTTGGACAGAACCCGTACAGATAGGGATTTATCTAGCCTTACTGAACTTATTCCCAGGGTTGGAGAGAACCCTTACTGATAGGGTTTTATTAAGCCTTATTGAATTTACTCCCAGGGTTGGACAGAATGTTTACTGATAGGGTTTTACCTAGCCTTATTGGACTTACTCAGAGTTGGACATAACCCTTTCTGATATGGTTTTTAACCTTATTGAACTTACTCCCAGGGTTGGGGAGAACCCTTAATAATATGGTTTTATCTAACCTAATTGAACGTACTCCCAGGGTTGGAGAGAACCCTTATTGACAGGGTTTTATCTTGCCTTAATGAACTTACACCCAGGGTGGGACAGAACCCTTACTGATAGGGTTTTATTTAGCCTTTTTGACTAACTCATAGTGCTGGACAGAACCTTTTCTGACAGCGTTTCATTTAGCCTTATTGAACTTACTCCCAGGATTGCAGAGAACCCTTACTGATAAGATTTTAACATTACTGAACTTACTCCCAGGGATGGACAGACCCCTTACTAATTGGAGTAATTTCAATAAGGCACGATAAACCCTATAAGTAAGTGGTCTGTCCATCCCTGGGTGTAAGTTCAATAATGCTAAAACCTTATCAGTAAGGGTTCGCTCCAACCCTGGGAGTAAGTTCAATAAGGCAAGATAAACCCTAAGGGTTGGACAGAACCCTTACCGACAGGATTTTATCTAGACTTATTGAACTTACTCCCAGGGTTGGACAGAACCCTTAGTTTTATCTAGCCTTCTTGAACTTACTCCTAGGGTTGGACAGAACCCTTATTGATATGGTTTTATCTTGCCTTACTGAACTTACTTCCAGGGTTGGACAGAACCCTTAACAACAGGGTTTTAACTAGTCTTATTGAACTTATTCCCAAGGTTGGAGAGACCCCTTACTGATATCCTCTTATCTAGCCTTATTGAACTCACTTCCAGGGCTGGACAAAAACCTTTACTGATCGGGTTTTATCTTGCCTTATTGAATGTACTCCCAGGGTTGGAGAGAACCCTTACTGATAGGGTTTATCTTCCTTATTGAACTTACTCCCAGTGTTGGACAGAACCCTCAATGAAAGGGTTTTATCTTCCCTTATTGAACTTACTCATAGGGTTGTACAGCACCCTTACTGATAAGGTTTCATTTAGCATTATTGAACTTACTGCCAGGGTTGGAGAGAGCCCTTTTTGACAGGGTTTATTTAGCCCTATTGATCTTATTCCCAGGGTTGGGCAGAATCCTTACTGATAGAATTTTATCTAGACTTATTAAACTTATATCCAGGGTTGGACAGAACCCTTACCGACAGGGTTTTATCTAGAATTATTGACCTTACTCCCAGGGTTGGACTGATCCCTTACTGACAGGGTTTTGTTTAGCCTTAATGAACTTACTGCTATAGTTTGACAAAACCCGTACGGATAGGGTTTTACCTGGCCTTATTGAACTTACTCCCAGGGTTGGAGAGAACCCTTACTGATATGGTTTTATCTAGCCTTACTGAACTTACGCCTTTTTGAACTTACACCTACGGTTAGACAGAACCCTTACTCACAGGTTTTATTTACTGGACTTACTCATAGGGTTGGACAGAATCCTTTACTAATCGGGTTTTATTTAGCCTTACTGAACTTACTCCCAGGATTGTAGAGAACCCTTACTGATAAGGTTTTAGCATTACTGAACTTACTCCTAGGGCTATACAGAACCCTTACCGATAGGGTTTATCTTGCCTTATTGAAATTACTCCCAGGGTTGGACAGAACCCTTAGTGATAGAGTTTTATGTACACTTATTAAACTTATTTCCATGGTTAGACAGAACCCTTACCAATAGGTTTTATTCTAGACTTATTGAACTTACTCCCAGATTTGGACAGAACCTTACTGATAGGGTTTTATTTTTCAATATTGAACTTACTCCCCAAAGTTGGACAGAACCATTAGTGATAAGGTTCTATTTAGCCTTATTGAACTTACTTCCAGGGTTGGACAGAACCCTTACTGATAGGGTTTTATTTAGCCTTTTTGACTAACTGATAGGGTTGGACAGAACCCTTTCTGACAGCGTTTCATTTAGCCTTACTGAACTTACTCCCGGGGTTGCAGAGAACCCTTACTGATAAGATTTTAGCATTACTGAACTTACTCCCAGGGATGGACAGAACCCTTACTGATAGGGTTTTATCTAGCCTTACTGAACTTACTCCCAGGGTTGGACTGAACCCTTACTGATAGGGATTTATTTACCCTTACTAAACTTACTGCCAGGGTTGGACAGAACCTGTACTGATGGGTTTAATCTTGCCTTATTGAACGTACTCCCATGGTTGGACAGAACCCTTACTGACAGGGTTTTATTTAGCCTTATTGAACTTACTGCCAGGGCTGGACAGAACCCATACTGATTGGGATTTATCTAGCCTTATTGAACTTGCTCTCAGGGTTGGACAGAAGCCTTACTGATAGGGTTTTATCTTGCCATATTGAACTTCCTGCAAGGGTTGGACAAAACCCTCCCTCATAGGGTTTTATTTTGCCTTATTGAACTTCCTCCCAGGGTTGGACAGAGCCCTTACTGATAGTGTTTTATTAAGCCTTATTGAATTTACTCCCAGGGTTGCACAGAACTTTTTCTGATAGGGTTTTAGTTAGCCTTACTGGACTTACTCATAGGATTGGACAGGACCCTTTCTTATAAGGTTTTATTTAGCCTTATTGAACTTACTCCCAGGGTTGGAGAGAACCCTTACTGATATGGTTTTATCCAGCCTTATTGAAACTTACTGCCAGGGTTACACAGAACCCTTACTGATAGGGTTTTACCCAGCCTTATTGAACTTATTCCTAGAGTTGGACAGAACCCTTGCTGATAGGGTTTTATCTAGCCTTACAGAACTTACTCCCTGGGTTGGACAGAACCGTTACCGATAGGGTTTTATCTTTCAATATTGAACTTACTTCTCAGGGTTGGACATAACTCTTACTGATAAGGTTTTATGTAGTCTTACTGAAATTACTCCTAGTGTTGGGGCACAACCCTTACTGATAGGGTTTTATTTAGCCTTATTGGACTTACTCATAGGGGTGGACAGAACCCTTACTAATAGGGTTTTATTTTGCCTTATTGAACTTACTCCCAGGTTTGTAGACAACCCTTACTGATAAGGATTTAGCATTACTGAACTTACTCCCACGGATGGACAGAACCCTTACTAATAGACTTTTATCTACATTTATTAAACTTACTTCCATGGTTAGACAGAACCCTTACCGATACGTTTTTTTTCTAGACTTATTGAACTTGCTCCCAGGGTTGGACAGAACCTGTACTGACAGGTTTTATCTATCCTTATGAACTTACTCCCAGGGTTGGACAGAACCCTTACCGGTAGGGTTTTATCTAGCCTTCTTGAACATACTCCCAGGTTGGACAGAACCCGTAGTGATAGGGTGTTTTCTAGCCTTATAGAACTTACTCCCAGGGTTGAACAGAACCCTTACTGATAGGGCTTTATCTTACCTTATTGAACGTACTCCCAGGGTTGGACAGAATCCGTACTGATAGGGATTTATATAGCCTTATTGAACTTACTCCCAGGGTTGGCCAGAACCCTTATTGATCGGGTTTCATCTAGCCTTATTGAACTCACTCCCAGGGCTGGACAGAACCCTTACTGATTAGGTTTTAGCATTACTGAACTTACTCCCAGGGATGGACAAAACTCTTACTGATAGGGTTTATCTAGCCTTATTGAACTTACTTCCAGGGTTGGACAGAACTCTTACATATAGGTTTTCATCTAGACTTATTGAACTTACTCCCAGGGTTGCACTGAACCCCTACTGGTAGGGTTTTATTCAGCCTTACTGAACTTACTCCCAGGGGTGGAGAGACCCCTTAATGATAGGGTTTTATCTATCCTTATTGAACTTATTCCCAGGGTTGGAGAGAATCCTTACTGATACGGTTTTATCTAGCCTTATTGAACTTACTCCCAGGGTTTGACAGAACCTTTACCAATAGGGTTTTATCTTGCCTTATTGAATGTACTCCCAGGGTTGGAGAGAACCCTTACTGATGGGGTTTTATGCAGCCTTACTGAATGTATTCCTAGAATTGGACAGAACCCTTGCTGATAGGGTTTTGTCTTGCCTTATTGAACTTACTCCCAGGGTTACACAGAACCTTACTGATAGGGTTTTATCCAGACTTATTAAACTTACTCCCAGGGTTGAATTTAACCCTTACTGAACTTAGTGCCAGGGTTGGGCAGAACCTGTACTGATGGGGTTTTATCTAGCCTTATTGAACTTACTCCCAGGGTTGGACAGAATCCTTACCGATTGGGTTTTATCTAGCCTTATTGAACATACTCCCAGGGTTGGACAGAACCCATACTGTAGGGTTTTATCTAGCCTTATTGTACTTAATCCCAGAGTTGTACAGAACCCTTACCGATAAGAGATTTATCTTGCCTTATTGAACGTACTCCCAGGGTTGGAGAGAACCCTTTCTGATAGGGTTTTAGCATTATTGAACTTACGCCCAGGGATGGACAGGACCCTTACTGATATCATTTTATTTAGCCTTATTGAACTTCCTGCCAGTGTTGGACAGAACCCTTACTGATATCCTTTTATCTAGCCTTACTGAACTCACTCCCAGGGCTGGACATAACCCTTACTGATTGGGTTTATCTTCCTTATTGAACTTGCTCCCTGGGTTGGACAGAACCCTTAATGAAAGGGTTTTATCTTCCCTTACTGAACATACTCCCAGGGTTGGAGAGAACCCTTACTGATAGGGTTTTTTCTTGCCTTATTGAACTTACTCCCAGGGTTGGACAGAACCCTTACTGATGTGTTTTAGCATTATTGAACTTCCTACCAGGGTTGGACAGAACCCTTTTTGACAGGGTTTATTTAGCCCTATTGATCTTACTCCCAGGGTTGGGCAGAATCCTTTCTGATAGAATTTTATCTAGACTTATTAAACTTATATCCAGGGTTGGACAGAACCCTTACCGACAGGGTTTTATCTAGAATTATTGACCTTACTCTCAGGGTTGGACTGATCCCTTACTGACAGGGTTTTATTTAGCCTTAATGAACTTACTGCTAGGGTTTGACAAAACCCGTACTGATAGGGTTTTACCTGGCCTTATTGAACTTACTCCTTTTTGAACTTACACCCACAGCTGGACAGAACCCTTACTGATCGGTTTTATTTATTGGACTTACTCATAGGGTTGGACAGAACCCTTACTAATAGGGTTTTATTTAGCCTTACTGAACTTACTCCCAGGATTGTAGAGAACCCTTACTGATAAGGTTTTAGCATTACTGAACTTACACCTAGGGATAGACAGAACCCTTAGTGATAGGGTTTATCTTGCCTTATTGAAATTACTCCCAGGGTTGGACAGAACCTTACCGATAGGGTTTTATCTGACCTTATTGAACTTCATCCCACGGTTGGACTGAACCCTTACTGATAGGGTTTTATTTAGCCTTACTGAACTTACTGCAAGGGTTAAATAGAAATGGAACTGATAAGTTTTATCTAGCCTTATGAAGTTACTCCCAGGGTTGGAAATAACCTTTACTGGTAGGGTGCTATCTAGCCTTCTTGAACATACTCCCAGGTTGGACAGAACCCGCACTGATCGGGATTTATATAGCCTTATTGAATTTACTCCCAGGGTTGGATAGAACCCTTACTGATAGAGTTTTATCTGGCCTTATGGAACTTACTCCCAGGGTTGGACAGAACCCTTACCGATAGGGTTTATCTAGCCTTATTGAACTTATTCCCAGGGTTGGAGAGAACCTTATCTAGCCGTACTGAACTCACTCCCAGGGCTGGACAGAACCCTTGCTGATAGGGTTTTATCTTTCCTTATTGAACGTACTCCCAGTGTTGGAGAGAACCCTTAATGGTCGGGCTTTATATTGCCTTATTGAACTTACTACCAGGATTGGACAGAACCCTTAATGATAGGGTTTTATTTAGCCTTATTGAACTTACTCCCAGAGTTTTACAGAACCCTTAGGTTTGGACAGAATGGAGAGGGTTTTATCTAGCCTTATTAAACTTACTCCCAGAGTTGTACAGAACCCTTACAGATAGATACATTTATCTTACCTTATTGAACGTACTCCCAGGGTTGGACAGAAGCCTTGCAGATATGTTTTTATCTAGACTTATTGAACTTCCTCCCAGGGTTGCTCAGGACCTTACTGGTAGGGTTTTATCTAGCCTTAAACTTACTCCCTGGGTTGAATTAAACCCTTACTGGTAGGGTTTTATTTAGCCTTACTGAACTTAGTGCCAGGGTTGCAAAGAATCTGTACTGATAGGGTTTTATCTAGCTTTATTGAACTTACTCCCAGGGTTGGACAGAACCCTTACTGACAGGGTTTTATCTAACCTAACTGAACTTACTCACATGTTTATACAGAACTCTCACGGACAGGGTTTTATCTAACCTGTCACAACAGCCCGTCACAAAATGGGTTGCCAACTGGCTTACTGACAGAACCCACACTGTAAAAGTTGCAGACTCCAAATCTGACCTCAAACCAGTGACAAGTGGAGTACCACAGGGTTCCGTCCTGGGACAGCTCCTGTTTGGTATCTACTTCTCTGAAGTACAGGCTAACACAGAAGGCCTCTGACTAATGAAGTTCGCAGTTGACTGCAAACTAGGAGTCGTAGTCAAGTCCCCAAATGATGAGAACATGCTACAGAAGGGCCTCTCCGAGACAGATGTCTGGTGTCAGAGCCATGGCCTCAAGCTCAATGCCAAAAAGTGCAGTGTCACCCCCTTTGGTAAAAACTCTGTACCCATGAACTACCACACAGGCAGCAATCTACTTAACACCGAATGCATGATAAGAGACCTTGGGACCCAGGTGGACAGTAGTCTCTCCTTTGATAGTCACATCGCCACAGTAGTCAGGAAGTCCTTCTACGTGGCACACCTCATCATAAAAGGGTTCTCATCCAGGAAAAAAAAGAGGTCGTTCCCCTCTACTCGACACTCATTAGACCCACTATAGACCCACTATAGAGTACTTTTGGAATGTACCTCACAAGACATCTGCAGCAGCTGGAAAGGCCACAGAAGTACCTCACAAAGAGGATTACTGGACTCAAACAAACAAATGCCCTACACTGACCGCCTCAAAAAACTCCAGCTTTACTCCGTAGCATATCGCCTACTTAGAGGTGATCTCTGCCTAAAATATAAAGCTATGTCAAACCCAGAGCTGTTGGACATGCTACACCTAAAGAAATCCCAATCCTTCCGAGCTACATGCTCTAGGGACCTAAACCTTGTCACCACAATAAACAGGACATGCTGGAGGGATAGATTCCTATCCCAGAGACTTCCCATACTCTGGAACAGGCTACCCATCTATGTCAAGCAAAGTTCTTCATTAGCACTCTTTAAGAAAAATCTTGAGTGGATGGGAAATAGGAAATACACCCCAGGGATCACTTCTGCATCTCTGCTCGACAGAGGCACAGGAAAATAACTTTCTTGGGTGGCATAAGCCAGGGAACCTTGTTGGCTAGGCTTGCATAGGCCCTTGGGCCGATAGCATAGTACCTACCTATGAACCTTATTGAACTTACCCTTACTGAGTCTAACTCCCAGGATTGGACAGAACCCTTACAGATAGGGTTTTATCAAGCTTTCTTGAGCATACTTCTAGGCTGGACAGAACCCTTACCGATAGGGTTTATCTAGCCTTATTCAACTTACTCCTAGGGTTGCACAGAACCTTACTGGTAGGGTTTTATTTAGCCTTACTGAACGTAAGGCCAGCAGAACCCGTACTGATAGGGTTTTTTTTTAGCCTTATTGAACTTATTCCCAGGGATGGACAGAACCCTTACTGATAGGGTTTATCTAGCCTTATTTAACTTACTCCCAGGATTGCACAGAACCTTACTGGTAGGGTTTTATTTAGCCTTACTGAACGTAATGCCAGGGTTGGACAAAACCTGTACTGATAGGGTTTTATATAGCCTTACTGACCTTACTCCTAAGATGTACAGCAGGTAAGGGAGATAAAGGATAATGAGGGAAACGTACTCACAAGCGAGGTGAGTGTGTTGAGGAGATGGAAAGAGAACTTTGAGGGACTGATGAATGAAGAGAATGAGAGGGAGAAAAGGTTGGATGATGTAGGGATAGTGAATCATGAAGTGCAGTGGATTAGCAAGGAGGAAGTAATGATAGCTATGAGGAGGATGAAGAACGGAAAGGCTGTTGGTGCAGATGACATTCCTGTGGAAGCATGGAGGTGTTTAGGTGAAATGGCAGTGGAGTTTTTAACTAGATAGTTTAATGAAATCTTGGAAAGTGAGAGGCTGCCCGAGGAATGGAGAAAAAGTGTTTTGGTACCGATTGTTAAAAATAAGGGTGATGTGCAGAGCTGTAGTAACTACAGAGGGATTAAGCTGATCAGTCACAGCATGAAGCGGGAGTGGCAGAGAAGTATGTAAGAGTGGTACAGGATATGTATGAAGGTAGTGTGACAGTGGTGAGGACTGCAGTGGGAGTGACAGATCCGTTTAAGGTGGAGGTGGGATTACATCAAGGATCAGCTCAGAGTCCTTTCTTATTTGCAGTGGTGATGGACAGGTTGACAGATGAGATCAGACAGGAGGCCCCGTGGACTATGATGTTTGCAGATGACATTGTGATCTGTAGTGAAAATAGGAGTCAGGTTGAGGAGACTCTGGAGAGGTGGAGATATGCTCTAGAGAGCAGAGGAATGAAGGTCATCAGGGCTAAGACAGAATATATGTGTGTAAATGAGAGGGAGGGTAGAGGAATGGTGAGGATGCAGGGAGTAGAGTTGGTAAAGGTGGACGAGTTTAAGTACTTGGGATCAACAGTTCACAGTAATGGTGAATGTGGAAGAGAGATGAAGAAGAGAGTACAGGAAGGGTGGAATGGGTGAAGAAAAGTGTCAGGAGTGATTTGCGACAGACGGGTACCAATAAGAGTGAAAGGGAAGGTCTACTACAAGAGGGTAGTGAGACAGTGGCATTGGCAAAAAAGGCAGGAGTCAGAGCTGGATGTGGCAGAGTTAAAGATGTTAAGATTTGCACTCGGTGTGACTAAGATGGATAGGATTAGGAATCAGTATATCAGAGGGTCAGCTCATGTTGGACAGTTTGGAGACAAAGCAAGAGAGACGAGATTGCTTTGGTTTGGACATGTGCTGAGGAGGGTTGATGGGTATATTTGGAAAAAAGACGCTAAGGATGGAGCTGCCAGGTAAGAGGAAGGCCTAAGATAAAGTTTATGGACGTGGTGAGAGAGGACATGCAGGCGGTTGGTATGACAGAGCAAGATGCAGAGGATAGGAAGAAATAGAAAGAGATGATCTGTTGTATGATTTCTAACGGGAAAAGCCGAAAGATGATGATGAGTCACAGCATGAAGTTATGGGAAAGAGTAGTGGAAGCTAGGTTAAGAAGGGAAGTGATGATTAGTGATCAGCAGTATGGCTTCTTGCCAGGAAAGACCACTACAGATGCGATGTTTGCTCCGAGAGTGTTGATGAAGTAGTACAAAGAAGGTCAGAAGGAGTTGCATTGTGTCTTTGTGGATTTAGAGAAAGCATATGACAAGGTGCCTAGACAGGAGTTGTGGTATTGTATGAGGAAGTCGGGAGTGTCAGAGAAGTATGTAAGAGTGGTACAGGATATGTACGAGGTAGTGTGACAGTGGTGAGGTCTGCAGTGGGAGTGACGGATGCGTTTAAGGTGGAGGTGGGATTACATCAAGGATCAGCTCTGAGCCCTTTCTTATTTGCAATGGTGATGGACAGGTTCACAGACGAGATCAGACAGGAGTCCCCGTGGACTATGATGTTTGCAGATGGCGCTGTGATCTGTAGTGAGAGTAGGGAGCAGGTGGAGATGACCCTGGAGAGGTGGACATATGCTCTAGAGAGAAAAGGAATGAAGGTCAGCAGGACTAAGACAAAATATATATGTTTGAATGAGAGGGAGGATAGAGGAATGGTGAGGATGCAGGGAGTAGAGGTGGCGAAGGTGGATGAGTTTAAGTACTTGGGATCAACAGTTCAGAGTAATGGTGAGTGTGGATGAGAGGTGAAGAAGAGAGTACAGGCAGGATGGAGTGGGTGGAGAAGAGTGTCAGGAGTGATTTGTGACCGTCAAGTACCAGTAAGAGTGAAAGGGAAGATCTACAAGAGGGTAGCGACACCATCTATGCGGCGCAGTGGTTAACATTGTCACCTCACAGCAAGAGGTTCTCTGGTTCGATTATTGGCTGGGGTGCCTTCTGTGTGGAGTTTGCATGTTCTCCCTGTGTTGGCGTGGGTTTCCTCCGGGTACTCCGGTTTCCTCCCACATTCCAAAGACATGCATCTGGAGCATTTGTCCCCGGGCTGAAAACAGGCTCTGTGGAACCTAGTCGGACTTTCCCGGTCAACAAATGATAAATAAATAAATAAAATATGGGTTGGAGACAGTAGCATTGACAAAAAGGCAGGAGTCAGAGCTTGACGTGGCAGAGTTGAAGATGTTATGATTTAGACTGGGTGTGACAAGGATGGACAGGATTAGGAATAAATATATTAGAGGGTCAGCCCAGGTTGGAAGGTTTGGAGACAAAGCCAGAGAGGCAAGATTACGTTGGTTTGGACATGTGCTGAGGAGGGATGCAGAGTATATTGGGAAAAAGATACTAAGGATGAAACTACCAGGTAACCAGAAAAGCGGAAGGCCTAAGAAAAGGTTTATGGATGTGGTGAGAGAGGACAAGCAGGTGGTTGGTATG
This sequence comes from Protopterus annectens, assembly GCF_019279795.1. Classification (NCBI taxonomy): domain Eukaryota; kingdom Metazoa; phylum Chordata; order Ceratodontiformes; family Protopteridae; genus Protopterus; species Protopterus annectens. The sequence goes on from NC_056729.1 coordinate 1,860,353,571, forward strand.
ACAGAGCAAGATGCAGAGGACAGGAAAAAATGGAAACGGATGATCCGCTGTGGCGACCCCTAACGGGAGCAGCCAAAAGATGATGACTTATAATCCATCCAGTCATTGTCAGTTAAGCATTACATGGCTAATTCCTGCCCCTTAAAAACACATTCCTTCTCTGCATATGCTTGCTCTCAATTCCCATTTTCTTCTATGTAGTTTGCTCCTTCCCTTTTCTAAAGATCCCAATTCCATTTTTTTTTCTCTGTTACTATACTCACTACTTCTAGTAAAGTTGGTCTAGACTTCGATTTCCATTTTCTTGTAATTGCTTTTGGCAGCCACTATAATTAGACTCAGCAAGACTTTACTATGTCTAGGCAATTTCAATTCTGTATCATAGCTCAAAAAAAAAAAAATCACCTCCCCAGTCAACCCATCCATTCACCCAGCATCTTTGATAGAGTGGCTCGCACGGAATCCCTAAAGTCGGATAGCTCATTATACTCCCAAAAAGTATGTTCAGTCACATCTTTCTTACCCGTTGCACCTCCAACATTTGCTATTCACCTGAGGAAAAATTATTTGGAGTCTACTTGGGGGATAGAAATGCCTATTTAAACACTTCCAGGCAAATATCCTAGATCTTTCTAGACTTTGTTGCATACTTGGGAGATATACATATATCCCCCATTGTCTATTAATGGATTGCTTATCCAATCTCTCTTCCCAATCCTTTCTAAGCTTCCCTGATTGATTATTTTAATTATCATGCAGCATTTTATATGCTCTACTCAATTATTCCTTTTTAACAGAAGTTTCTGCTCTAGATTCTATTAAAACCTCTACCAGTGCTAGCCTTTCATTTAGGACCCCCCCTCTATTGTTTCTCTTTATCTATACTCCGATATCAATTCTGGATAGCGAAGGCAATCTCTAACCAGCAGTTGAAATAAATTCTTAGCCTCTTCCCATTCTGTTACTTTCCCATTTCTAGTTACTGGCTCAAAATACCATGGTTACTTTGCCAGTTTTCTCCAAAAAATTCCAGCCCCCTTTTGCCTATTATCTGTCTCCCACAACATTTAAAATCTTTTCCTACTTTTGACCCTTTGTTTATTTATTTATTTCCAGTTTGATAACCGGGGGGGGGGGGGTCCACTGGGCACAAAGGGCCCGTTTTCAGTGGTGGCCCGGGGAGAAAAGCTCCATATTAAAAACAATTGCACAATTAAAACAAGCAAGCATGGAATTACACATTTGTACAATATGCACAGAATAATACAAAATAACATACATATGAAATTCATAAAATAAATCAAATGAGAAGCAGTGGAATGAGGAGGTGCAAAAAATAAAAAAGGCAGAGGAAAAGAAGAACTAGAGGATGATTCATTTTACATTCAAGGTCAAAGAGCCATTTACAGAGAGTAGGGATGGGAACCTATATACAGTATTTACATAGAGCGTACACAGCGGAGAAATTCATTATATGATAAAAGCTGAGTTTGGGGAGCTGTGGAAACAGCAAGATGTAGAGGTGCTTGAAGGAGATCATGTCTAGGCGACATTAGTGGAATTTAGATAGAAAGAATACAATTACATTTCCAGTTTTGGGAGAGGTGGGAATGGAGTAGGGATTTGAAGAGTTCAGAATTTGTAGTGATTCTTAGCAGGGGAGGGAAAAAGTTCCATTTTTTTGGCTATCGAATAAGATAGGAGAAACTGGCAAGAGGGTCGTTTTGATTTGTGTACTGAAAGTAGATTTTGTTGGGCTAATCTTAGGGGTCTGAGCCGTGTGTAGAAAGGCAAGATATTAGTTAGAGCAGAGCATGCAGTGGGTTTAAAAGATTAGTTTGTGGGCTGTAGTAAATTGAAGATAGTCAAGATGATTAGGAAGCTCTAGCCACTCAAGACTGCGGAGAGAGGTGCAATGGTGGGTGGACTGAGTAGATTTAGTAGCACATTTGGCGATTTTGTTGTAGCAGATTTCTAGTTTTGAGGAGATGGTAGCCGAGAGGTTGGTTAGAAGTGGAGCACCATACAATAGAGATGGTAGTAAATAGGTGGAGGCAAAAGTTTTTTTTGTAGCCATAGAGAGAAAGTGAGCGCTTCTATATGCATACAGAGCTTCTAATTGTTTTTTTTTAAATATTTAGTTGAACATGTGTACTGAATTTCAGGTGTACATCAATGGTAACCCCAAGAAGTTTGGCAAAAGTAACAACTTCTATAGAGAGTGGGTATGACTGGTGATCTTGAAAGATTGCTTGTCAAGAGGGAGGGCTTTTGTGGGGGAGAAAAGCATGATTTTGGATTTAATGGCATTAAAGGAGAGATGGTTTTGAAGCATCCAGCTCTCTGTAGTTGTGAAGGCCAATTGGGTTTTGGTCTGGAGCTTAGGAAGGCAAAGGGCAGAGCAGACTAAAGTGGAGTCGTCTGCATATTGCACTATTTTAGTGTTTGGAATTGCAGAGTGAAAATCACTGATGAATACATTAAAGAGCATTGGTCCGAGTATAGATCCCTGGGGCACTTCGGTAGGGGTAGGTAGGAAGGTTGAGGTACCAGTTTGCCATTTAACAGCTTGGGATCTGTCAGAGAGAACTTTGAACCATGAAAGGGAATCTAGGGAAGAGATTGAGGTTAGAAAGGTGATTGAGAAGGTGGGTATGTGATACAGTTTAAAATGCCTTGGATAGATCGAGAAGGACAGTGGAGACAATTTCTCCAGAGTCATGGGCGTGGTTAACAATGTCTAAGAAAGAGAGGAAAGCAGTTATAGTACTGTGGCCAGGACGGAAGCCATGTTGAGTAGGTGGTTATTGAGGAGATGGGGCATGAGTTGCAGGTGGATACATTTTTCAAGGACTTTTGAAATTGGGAAAAGAATGGTTATTGGTCAGAAGTTAGAGATGCTATTAATTTTTGCCTCGAAGGGGCAAGATGTAGGCGGCTCACCATAATTTGGGAACACGATTCCTGGATAGATATATTGATGTGAATGCTGATGGGGATGGCGATACCACCTGCAGCGAGCTTGAGAAAGAGTGAGGGAATATTGTTGGGGGCATTTGAGCATGGCTTAAGTTTGGAAAGAAGCTTTTTGATACAGGAGGTTAAGACAGGTTTTCGATAAAAAGTGGGAGGAGGATTAGGAGTGCAGGATTAGGGAGAGGAGGGGGGAGTGTAATTCGGGGTAGGGGAGGGGATGCAGTTGGGGAAGGTCTTAGTAAGTTCTGCTACAGAGTTGGTAAAGGAGTTAAAAAGACTTGCTACTGCTGTGTCAGTTTTATTGTTGTCAGGACAGGGATTGGATTTAGTACCAGGGTGCAAAAGAGAATTGATGGAGTTCCAGAATTGTTTGGGATTTTTGGAGTGGGTAGACTGTAGTTTGGTGTAGTATCATTTGTAATACGCTTTTTGTTTAGATTGCGGAGTTGCTTATATTGAAGGAGGGTAGCTGGGTATTTATTTTTGTTGTAGAGAGTTTCCATGTCTTGTCTCTTTGTAGCATAAGTGATTTAGTGTCCTTTGATAGCCAAGGGGTAAAGTTGCATTTTATTTGTTTTGTTCGAGGTGGGGCTTGGGTGTTTAGGATGCCTAGGAAGATAGTATTGAAGAAGTCTATGGCTTCATCTAGTGGAAGTGTTTTTAGGATATCCCAAATTTGTTAGTTTAAGGGTTTCAGAAAATATAGCAGGGTTAATGTTTGTGAGGTTGCGAGTGTGGGCATATTGGTGCTGGTGAGGGGCATATTGGGCAGCTCGGTGAATGAAGGCTGGGAGATGGTCATTCACTGCACATGGTAGTATACCAGAGTCAGAGATCTTATTAGGGTGGGAGACTAAGATCCAGTCCAGGATGGACCCTGGGGGGGGGGGGGTAATTTCTGTTAGGTCTAGTAATGTCGTTTATTAGTTGAGTAAAATTACACAGATTGATAGAGTGGGATTATTGTTATTAAATTTATTCCAGTCGATGTTGACATCACCTACAATGTCAAGTCTCTAGTTTAATGTTAGTTGAGGCCCATAAGAGAATTATTTCTAGGGTGGAAGTGTTGCCACCAGGGGGGATATAGACGGCCATAATACAAACACTTTTATAGTTATTCATTTTGAGGATTCCTATGACTAGTTCGGCACTGTTGAACTGAAGAATGGGATTTTGGTAAGGACAGAGGTTCAGTAGGTTGTTATAGATTAAGGCTACTCCACCTCCTTTTTTGTTTTGGTGGTCTTATCTAAGAGCTTGAAAGCCAGAGGGTACAATCTCAGAGTTAGTAATGTGGGTTTTAGCCATGTTTCTGAGACTGCTACTATATCAGGTAGAATATGATTTAGCCAAGCATGGAAGATTGTTATTTTGTTTTTTTTACACTCTGGGCATTAATCGTAATAAACTTGAGGTATTTGTGGCTGGTTCTATTTGAAGAGGTAGGGGGAGATTGATTATTACTAGTCATGGGTCCAGGGTTGGGGTGGATGTCTCCTGCTAAGAGCAAGCCAAGAAGAGGGAGAATGCAGGAGAACCTTTGGTTCGTGATATGTAGTTAGAGGGAGAAACAGTTTTGATTTGGTTGTAAGAGGCTTTAATGAAATGGTTAGGAGTTTTAATTTAAAATAGTGAAGTGGGTTAGGTTGAAGTGGGGAGAGGGATATGTAGTAAAAGTGGAGGGTCATTGGGTGGGGATGGGAGAGAGTGGAGGAGGAGGGGAGGGGGAAGGAGGGGGTAGTTTGGAAGAGGAATATGAGGTTGCATTACAGACAGTTATTAGGAGGAGAATACATACAGAGGAGGTGAGGGAAGTTTGTTGAAGTGGAAGAGTCATGGTTAGAGTAAAATAAGTTTTAGAGGAGGAAACCGGGTAATAGGAGAGTGTTTAGAGAGAAGGAAGAGGAGCATAACTGAGAGTACAGGCTGGTAAGGGATAGAAAAGGGGCGGGATTACCAATTGAATGGATGCTGGGAGAGGTAGAGAATGGGATTGGCTTAAGGGGATGGGAAAGAGATTCAAGGTGAGAATAAAGGTAAGCGTACTGGGGGTGGGTGGACATTGGGTGTAGGGGAGCAGAGTGAGCTCGTAGGGCGAACGGAGCAAGTAGAGCCACTGGAGGAGTGAGCCCTAGGAAAACAAATCAGCAGAGAGCTGATTGGTAAGGTAAGTTTGGGTGGGATGGGTAGGAGGCAAGAGCCTTGGTTGTAGGGATAGTAGCCAGGGTAGAAAAGTGAAGTAGAGCACAGGTAGAAGGAAAATGGCGGGGCTACAGTTCTACACATTATGAAAACTGCAAGACTAAGAGTTGTAAACATAAAAAAATGAGGCAAACTGGCACAGCCACACACAGGTTTATTGTAAGTGCTTTCGTACAGCAAGTGCTTATACTTCTTCAGACTAGCCTAAAAGTTGTGTTTTAAGTCAGTAAGATAGGTCTGGGAGAAGGGCAACATCTAGTGGACAAATGGTATATAGCAAACAATGGTTTCTCATACAAGGTAGCAGGTCTAGGAAATACGAGGGAGAAAGGATTTCTGTTATAAACAGACAGCACAAGAGGAGAAAGTATGCAAGTTGTTGAAGAGAAAGGCTTTTGCTATTGGTCATCCTAGCTAGGGAGTGTACATAAAACCTGGAGTATCTCAACAAAAATAGATGTACAGACTGTAGTTTTAAAACATATACTTTCTTTTTTTTAGAGGGGCTGATCCACAGGGAGTATATTGGTTCGATTCCTCAGTTTAGGGAACGGACAGCAGTTGATATGGTGGGTTAAGGTTGTTGGTCAGCAACGGACAGGGCAATCTCCCACTGGAGGACAATACAAGCAGGTTGGCCAGTTAAAGTATGGACTCCAGAGCCAGGGACGCACAGCAGCTGAGAGGTAGACCAAGGGTAAAGATGGCGTCACATGGGGCAAGGTATATTTATCTTCACTTGCTCTCTCAGTCACGCACACTTCGCTTTCTTACATCCATTCACACACAAACAAAAACAGAAACCCACACACATGGAAACAGAAATATAAAGCACATACACACACTTTTTTTATACTTAATTTTACACTCCCTAAACAGCAAAAGCACAGCTTAGCGAGTGTAAAATAACAGCTCAATCGATCTCGCTTTCACTCACATCCACGATTACACTTAAAAAAAAAAAAAAAAATAGAGGCGGGCTTGTTTTTTAGCAGGTATTACTTGTACACCTTGCTGGAGAATGTTCCTTTCCCAATCAGGGTGTTAATGTACAGTTCGCCCATTCTCTAATATGGTGTAAACTAACAGCTTCATATATAAAGCTCATGGCATGGTTAACACGTGCTACATTTTACTTTCATGAATACCATTCAGCAATATTTTACCAAGGATCCATTCATCCACAACAAGGGTGTAGTCATGCATACCCCTTGTACTCTACAGAGTACAATTTTTCTTTGCATCACTCAGAAATATTGTAACTTTTTTTCAGGCCTTATTATTTTAAGGCCGTCTAAATTAATGCCTCTAACAAGTACATACCTTGCTTATGCACAGGATACTGCAAATCTAAAAACATTACCTTTAATAGTTTTAGTGCGAACCTATATGCACATTTATTAACTAAAAGGGGGAAACATTTGTTTAAAAAAATTCTAAGTGGGTTGGTGGGGCACCAAAACGTGTGCGAGCACAAAATGGAATTTTCTGGCTATACCCCTAATCCGCAACCCCCCTCCCCACTTTTGCACATGGGGTCGGGGTTTCACTTGAACAGTGAAAATCATCTAGGTTTAAAATTACACCTCAGGGTGTTTCTACACCTTACCCCTGTGGCCAGTTTAGAGTGTCCAACCCATCTTTACAATGTGTTTGGAATGTGGGAGAAAACCAGACAGCAGGGGGGGGGGGGGGGGGGGCACAAAACACAGGGAGGACACGTAGACTACGTGCAGAACGATCCCCAGTCAACAATTTATCACTTAAAAAAATCTTAAAACTGAACAGGTGTCAGTCAGGCACTTTCAATGCGAACAATAAGCACCGAGTTTTTTTAACACTCAAAATGGTGGACTTTCTTCACGACGTGGTACAGAAAAAAGCCAGTAAAACACACAGGGAGGACACGCAGACTACGTGCAAAAAGATCACCAGTCAACAATTTATCACTTAAAAAAATCTTAAAACTGAACAGGTGTCAGTCAGGCACTTTCAATGCGAACAATAAGCACCGAGTTTTTTTAACACTCAAAATGGTGGACTTTCTTCACGACGTGGTACAGAAAAAAGCCAGTAAAACACACAGGGAGGACACGCAGACTACGTGCAAAAAGATCACCAGTCAACAATTTATCACTTAAAAAAATCTTAAAACTGAACAGGTGTCAGTCAGGCACTTTCAATGCGAACAATAAGCACCGAGTTTTTTTAACACTCAAAATGGTGGACTTTCTTCACGACGTGGTACAGAAAAAAGCCAGTAAAACACACAGGGAGGACACGCAGACTACGTGCAAAAAGATCACCAGTCAACAATTTATCACTTAAAAAAATCTTAAAACTGAACAGGTGTCAGTCAGGCACTTTCAATGCGAACAATAAGCACTGAGTTTTTTTAACACTCAAAATGGTGGACTTTCTTCACGACGTGGTACAGAAAAAAGCCAGTAAAACTTTAAATAAATATCCTAACGCCCGCAACGTTACTGCTACATTTACAACACGTTTTAAAAAAAACATCCTTAAATGATTGACATTGACTATCCGGGAAATACTGACCTCTCGTTTTACACAGAAATTAAGATAAACTGCAACATTTGCTGTTTTAAGAGAGAACAGCCAACCAGCAAAAATTACCAAATAACTAAACTAATTGTTACCCCTAAATTACATTTGCAACATTCCACTGATCTTTGTAGTTCAAAATAAAGTGTACCTTTTTTTGCAGAAACTTTAATTAACTCTTTCATTCGAATAAAAAAAATTGGGAAAATAACGGTTTCTTCTCCAGGCAACTTTCTATAAGGAACGTTAAAACTGAAACTACTCCACATTTCCTTTTCCGTCACTTTACCCGCCTTGGTCTGTCACGTCTAAAAAAAATCTAGACTCGGACTTAACTTTTAAGCATTTCTAAAAGCCAGCACGGCGAGTCGCATAGTTTAATTTAACAAGGTCAAATGTCGCACCACCGTGTAATGCCAGTCACTACTTCGCTGTTCTAAACCTGCTTGTTTTGTCACTACCTGACACCTCGTATATCGGTAGCATAGCTCTCAACCTCTTAGCACAAAACAAAAAAAAAAAAATCTGGAAAAAGACAAAAATAATGGGAGGCAATTTTTAAATATAGGTTCATACTAGGCTATCTGCCCTGGGGCAATTATAAGCCTAGCCCGATTATGTATGGTTTACGCCACCCCTTGATTTTAGTATACTGTGCCCTTTTTAAGGTTTAGTTTACTGTGCCTCTGTCTAATAGTGACACGGAAGTAATCCCCGGGACAAACCTACGATCCCCCATCCACTCATCAAGATTCTTCTTGAAGAGATTCAGTGAGGTGCTCTGCCTCGCATGAACTGGAATTCTATTCCAGAGCGAAGGGAGCCTCTAGGTTACGAACCTGTCCCTCCAGCAAGTTCTATTTATTTCTGTGCTGAGGACGAGGTTCAAGTCCCTCGAGCGTGTGGCTCTAAGGGATTTAGATTTACTGAGGTGGAGCATGTCCATTAATTCTGGATTTGACATAGCTTTGTATGTCAGGCATAGATCGCCTCGAAGTAGGCGGTATGCAACTGAGTAGAGCTGGAGTTTTTTAACCAAGCAGCATATGGCATCTGTTTGAGACCCTTGATCCTCTTGGTGAGATACTTTTGGGGTCTTTCTAATTGCTGCAGGTGTCGGGGAAGGTGCATCCCAAAAGGGGCATTGTATTCTATGATGGGCCTGATGAGGGATGAATAAAGGGGCACGATTACCTCTCTTGATCTAGATGTGAAACCCTTCGTGATGAGGTGGGCTATGTAAAAGGTCTTTCTAACCACTTTGGCAATATGGTTTTCAAAGGAGAGATTGCTATCAACTTGGGTCCCCAGGTCCCTAATAACTTTCTCTGTACTTAATGGGTTTCTGCCTATGTGGTAATTTGTGGGCACATTGTTTTTGCCAAAGGGTATGACTATACATTTTTTGGCATTTAGCTTTAAACCATGGCGCTGGCACCAGTTATCTGTCTCTGTGAGACCTTTTTGAAGGATGTTTGTGTCAGCTGGGGAGTTGATTATGTGGCCCAGTTTGCAGTTGTCTGCGAACTTGGTGAGCCATAGTCCTCCCACGCTTGCCTGTACCTCGGAAAAGTATATACCGAAAAGAGTGGTCCCAGGACAGAACCCTGTGGGATGCCACTTGTGACCGGTTTCGCGCCTGACATGGCACCAGCAACTCTCACTCTGTGGGTTCTGTCTTTGAGCCAGTTTGCACCCCATCTTGTGACATAGGGGTTTATATTTAAGCTGGATAGCTTATCTATGATGCCCGAGTGGGGTATTGTGTCAAATGCCTTTGCAAGGTCCAGATAGGCTGTGTGGACTACCTTCCCTTCATCTATGGCTTTGGTGACTGTTTCAAGAAGTCAACCAGGTTCAAAAGGCAGGATCTGCCCTTGACAAAGCCAAACTGGGTAGGATCTAGTGTCTGTAGGTCCCCAATGTCTTTGTTTATGAGCTCCATGATGATCCTCTCCATAGCCTTGCAGACTAAGCTAGTCAGGCTTATGGGGCTATAGTTTCCAGGGTCCAGAGGCTCCACCTTTGTGGAGTGGGACCACTGTTGCTGTACGCCATTCTGTGGGCACATATCCTGTAGTGAGGCTGAGATTGCATAGCTGTTTTATTTGAGGGATTAGTTCCTTTTGGAGTTCATGTAGGACGCAACCTGGGACACCATCTGGTCCCATGGAAGCAGTGTTTTTTGCTTTGGAGGGGGCAGCCTTCACCTGAGCATCAGAGATGTTTGGGAGGCAGCCCTCTGCCGGGATAGATACTTGCTCTTTTGGGGGGGAGAAGTTTGCACTGAACCTGTCTGCCAGGATACTGGCGATGTCTGTGGGTTCAGTGTATTTTTTGTCATTTAGAATCAACTCAGAACAAGTCTGGGAGTTGCATCCCAGGTTCCTAAGATAACTGAAAAAGCCTTATGATTGTCTTTGGTGTCCTGTGCAATTTTTCTCTCGAAGCTGGCCTTGAAGGATTTTATGAGGGATCGTAATTTTTTGCTAGTACTGATCAGAGATGCCTTCCCTATTAGGGATTTTGCTCTATCATGTAGTAGCTTCCTCCTCCTTCTGTTGTACAGTTTATTTATGGCAGGGGTCCACCAGACTGGACGCCTGCCTTTGGATGATTGGGTCTTGGTTTTGTTTGGGATAGCATGATCCATGCATTCCTGGAGATGTCCGTAGAATGTGTTTATATAGGATTCTGCAGTTTGGGCCGTAGTTTCCACTGGCCCTGGGGCCTTGAAGGATTCCACTTCGGTTTTGAGAAGTGAGAAGTTCGCTTTTGAGAAGTTTTTCACTGTGGTTTTCTGGGCTGGGGGTGGGGTCGGGATGTAGACATCCAGTGAAATGAATTTATGGTCTGATCTTACCAATGAGGGATATACTTCTGGTGTGGAGCATAGAGTCCCCATGTTGGTAATGATCAGGTCTAGTATGTTGTCCCCTCTTGTGGGAGTGGTGACTAGTTGTTCCATAGCATTTGAGTTTATAATTTCCAGGAACCTTTGGGCTAAGGTGATGGGGCTTGAGTAGTGCTCCCAGTCAATGTTTGTGTAGTTGAAGTCACCCAATATAATGCTGTTCGGAGAGATCTTCATGTTCTCCAATGTTTTCAGGAAAGCCGAGTGGGATTCCTGACTTTGAGAGGGTGGTCTGTAGGATGCTATAAACTGAAAAGCAGTCTTGCCCACTGTTAGTTGCACATGGATGGTATCCGATACTTCGTGCGATGCCACTAACCTGGAGGTGTGGATATCCTTGATAAATATGGAAACTCCCCTTTTTGTGGTTCGGTCCGGTTTTGGGGCAAAAGCATGATATGAGGTATAGCCTGGTAGTGCTGGGGTGCTCTCTGGAGCCTTGAACCAGGTTTCTGTCACTGCACAGATATCAATGTTCTCCATACTGAGGAGAGCTTCGAGTGCATGCATCTTGAGGTTAAGACTTCTGGCGTTAAGCATCATTACCCTTAGTTTCTTGTTCCTTGTGCTGTCTATGGGGGTGGGTTTGACTTTTGAGCCTTGCCTAAAAAAGGCACTATGGGGGTGGCAAGAGCCTTTGCCAATATCTGAAAGCCCAGTGGTGACAGGTGCAAGCCATCCCTAGCGAAGCAACGTAGCTTGTCGAGCATGTCATCCCAGACTGACAGACACTGGATCCTCTTTGAATGACACCAAAATTTTAGCCAATTGTTAAAATCGATCATTTTGTCTTTGTACTGTGGCATCATTCTAGGTGAGGGTAAGATACTGCTCAAGGTCAGGGTCATACCAGCCTGGGCTACATGATCATGGCTCTATGTCTCTTTTCATGTAGTCCAGGGAGGTATGTCTCAGGTCATTCACACCAGCATGTACAATGACTGAGTCATATTTATATTTGCTTTGGAGTGACCTGAGTGCTTGCGTTATGTGGTGGATCCTAGCACCCGAAAGGAAGCTCACCATGACCTTCTCTTTATTCAGCCTGGTGAGCGGGATGGTAGTGTGTCTGACAATAGAGTCACCTATTACAAGAGTATCAGGTGTGTTATTCAGCCTTAAGGGCTGTGGCTGCTTGGCACACTGACTTTGGGGGCTATGTGTTGTGCGTGTTTTGTTTTGAGGTAGCGTTTGCTTGGATGTCTGCTTTGGAGGTCTCTGTTGCTTAGGTAGATTTTTATTTAGAGCCTCCGAGTATGTTTTTGTGTATTTATGTGTTTGGTTCGCTGATGTGTTGGGACTATGTGATACTGGAATTGTGTTGTGTGAGGTTACCTTCTCCTCCTGACTGGTTACACCAGTTTTGAGATGAGAGAGCTCAGCCTCCAGTTTGGCTAAATAGTTGCATCTCTCACATATATTTGAACCTGTTTGGAGAAGGAGAGGGTTGTCCGTGTACGTGAGACAGTTGTAACATTGCCTCAAAATTCCCAGATTCACCAGCTGGACTGGAGAGGAAACCATTGACTGACCTTTGGACATGCTAGAGTAATATAGGGAAACTGAATTTAAGACGGACCAGTAGAGGACAGGGTAATCGTAGAGAGTATAAGAGTAAGTAGTGCTTATGGTTTAATAGGGCTAACTTGTAGGATTACTTAATTGGACCAGTGAAGAGCCTTAGAATGAGAATATGGTGTTTAAATTGAGAGATAGAGCAGTTCTAAGGGAAAAAGTGAAGAGCAGACTTTGTGGAGCCAGGAATAGTTTAAACCCAATTAGGCGGTGCTGCCCGATGTTGCGCTATGCACAAAACGCCAAAACCACGCAAAAGAGGGTTTTAAGAGAGGAAGATGAAGGAGTTTGGAATTGACCCAAAATGGCCAATAAAACTACAGTTTCAAGTCAGTAACCACTCCCACAGGGGCAGGCAGGCTGCTCAATGTTTTTCACTGCCACTGATCAACAGAGAGACTTCCGTTTAGCCCAAGCAAAAAATGGCCTCCAAGAAACTTACAAACAGTTCAAGAACAGCAAGCCTGTAACCGAACTTTTTTAAATCTCAGAAAAGCAGGAAAAAAGCAAGATTTTTTTGTTTTTTTTGTTTTTTTCAGAGATAGCAGAGGTTCACAATATTACGGTAACACTGTCGCCTCGCAGTAAGGCACTGTCCGGTTCAATTCACAGCTAAAGCGTCTTCTGTGTGAAGACATGTGTGAATGGACATACCTTCATTGAAGGTTGTGCGTCAGGGCTGGCAACTCGGCACGTAAAAATCTACTGCCAATTATTAGCGGATCGGAGTTCCGCTGTGGCGACCCCTAATCGGGAAAAGCCGAAAGACACAACTACTCTTATAAACTTAGAAAGTTGCTAGAATAAAAGACCGTGCCTTTTTCTGAGGGATATGAAGTCTGAAACACAAATTTAGTGAATGCAGTCCTGACTAATTTGAACACCCCCCCAAAAAAAAAATCCAGAAAAAACACAATTTTATGAAGAACAGATCAAAAAATATAAAGCAAAAATCTAAACATTCTGCTAAAATCTTAAGTTTCAACAGTTAAGAGGTATGATCGGTAGAGTTGCCACCTTACCAACAGGCAAAAAAGAACGCCACATCATTGGTGATACTTCTTGTCCCCATTTTGATAACTAAACTGCACGTTTGCTATTTCTTTTAAATGTACAGATGATTTTGAAGAAACAGTAAATCATATACTTAATGCATCAGATAAGCAAATACATAAACATGCTAAAAGCTATTTTATGGGGATTGATGTTTTAGCAGTTGCTGATTTAATGAAACGATTGAACTAGGTCATGGTTGGAATCTAATAAACTTATCCTAAAGAGATGATAACAGAAAAAAGAAGAGAACTCAGCACAGCTCCTCGTGGTATCCAGCAGAGTTCCTAGAGCAGCAGAGAAAGGAAAAAGCAACTTTCCAGATTTAAGTATTTTTTCCTTGCATTTTTCGACCATTTGTGTTATTCGACGACTGTTTTTATAGTGGTATTACCTGTTTTTCCTGTTTTTATAAGCTTTAATTGTTGGTTGCACTTCTTAGTTTAAGTTTGCTTAAAAGTTAAACTACAGGCTAATACACTCAAGTGTACTAGCTGTTGATAGCATTTAATCGAAAAGCAAAGCATTTATTGTGTTTTCTGTTCTGTCTGTGAAAAAAAAAACTTGAAAAAACAAAAAAATGTTCTTGTTCTCCTAACTTTCCTGGCTAGTTTGTTCCAGTGATCAGATTTTGCTGATCCCTGGGCTTTGTCTTGGTTCCTGTACTTCCCCATTTTCTTTGTTCGGTCAGGGGGAAGTTTCTTTACTCACCAGTGGGAGTGGGGAGTACTGAGCTGCCTGTTTGTCCTCAGAGGAGTGGTTTAAGACAGTAACTTGTAGTTCAGTGGCCATTTTGGGTCATTTCCTGCCTTTTCCAGCCCCCTGCTATAAAGCACGCTTTGGCAGGCTTTTCTGGCTGTAGAAAACTCAGCACAGCTCCTCGTGGTATCCAGCAGAGTTCCCAGAGCAGCAGAAAAAGGAAAAAGCAACTTTCCAGATTTTAAGTATTTTTTCTTGCATTTTTCGACCATTTGTGTTATTCGACGACTGTTTCTGTCTATTTTATAGTGGTATTACCTGTTTTCCTGTTTTTATAAGCTTTAATTGTTGGTTGCACTTCTTAGTTTAAGTTTGCTTAAAAGTTAAACTACAGGCTAATACACTCAAGTGTACTAGCTTTTGATAGCATTTAGTCGAAAAGCAAAGCAGTTATTGTGTTTTCTGTTCTGTCTGTGAAAAACTTGAAAAAAAAACAAAAACTATTCTTGTTCTCCTAACTTTCCTGGTTGTTTGTTCCAGTGATCAGATTTTGCTGATCCCTGGCTTTGTCTGGTTCCTGTACTTCCCCATTTTCTTTGTTTGGTCAGGGGAAGTTTCTTTACTCACCAGTGGCACTGGGGCGTACCGAGCTGCCTGTTTGTCCTCAGCCGCGTGGTTTAAGACAGTAACTTGTAGTTCAATCGCCATTTTGGGTAATTTGCCTTTTCCAGCCCCTGCTATAAAGCACGCTTTGGCAGGCTTTTCTGGCTGTAGAGAACTCAGCACAGCTCGTGGTATCCAGCAGAGTTCCTAGAGCAGCAGAGAAAGAAAAAGCAACTTTCCAGATTTTAAGTATTTTTCTTGCATTTTTCACCATTTGTGTTATTCGATGACTGTTTCTATCTATTTTATAGTGGTATTACCTGTTTTTCCTGTTTTTATAAGCTTTAATTGTTGGTTGCACTTCTTAGTTTAAGTTTGCTTAAAGTTAAACTACAGGCTAATACACTCAAGTGTACTAGCTTTTGATAGCATTTAAACGAAAAGCAAAGCATTTATTGTGTTTTCTGTTCTGTCTGTGAAAAAACTTGAAAAACAAAAAAATATTCTTGTTCTCCTAACTTTCCTGGCTAGTTTGTTCCAGTGATCAGATTTTGCTGATCCCTGGGCTTTGTCTTGGTTCCTGTACTTCCATTTTCTTTGTTTGGTCAGGGGAAAGTTCCTTTACTCACCAGTGGGAGTGGGGAGTACTGAGCTGCCTGTTTGTCCTCAGAGGAGTGGTTTAAGACAGTAACTTGTAGTTCAGTGGCCATTTTGGGTCATTTCCTGCCTTTTCCAGCCCCTGCTATAAAGCACACTTTAGCGTGATTTAGCTGAGTTGCCACTAGAGCAGCATCGGCAGCCCGGTTTAACAAGGTTAAACTTTTTCTGGCTCCATAAAGTCTGTTCTTCATTTTTCCTTAGAACTGCTCTACTAGTAACCTAAACAGTATATCCCTTGACTAAAAAGTGCAGCACTTGTTCCTAAAGTTTTTTTTTCTCAAAAAAAAAAAAAAAAAAGCTCAGCACTTGTCACTTCTATATTATACAAAGTCCCTCACTTGTGAAACCCCCCCAGGAGTACCCACTTCCTTACTAAGTCCTCTCTTATTCAGTCTCATACCTAACTTCTTAATTTTTCTAGCATGTCGAAGGGCCAGATGCTGGCCTCTCCTGCCCAGTTGGTGAATCTAGAATATTGAGGCAATGTTACAATTGCCTCATGTACACAGACAACCCTCTCCTCCTCCCACATAACACAAATACTTGCAAGAGATGCAGCTATTTAGCCAAACTGGAGGCTGAGCTCTCTCAACTCAGGACTGGCATGACCAGACAGGAGGAGAAGGCAACTACACACACCACAAAACCAGCCTCACATAATGCTACCACACCACTGAATCAAACATATAAACACACAGACATACTCGGAGGCTCTGAGTAAAAATTTACCTAAACAGCAGAGGCCTCCAAAGCAGACACCCAAACAACTGCTACCTCAAGACACCCCACAAGCAACACATAAACCACAAAATCAGTGTGCAAAGCAGTCACAGCCCTTAAGGCCAAATACAACACCAAACATACTTGTCATAGGTGACTCCATAGTCAGACACACTGACGTCCCACTCACCAGGCTGAACAAGGAGAGGGTCACAGTAAGCTGCCCATCGGGCGCTAGAATCCGCCACATAACACAAGCACTCGGGTCACTCCACGGCAAGTACAAACATGACACAGTCATTGTCCATGCTGGTGTGAACGACCTGAGACGTACCTTCCTGGACTACATGAAAAGAGACATAGAGGAGCTCTCTGATTATGTAGCCCAGGCAGGTATGACCCTGACCCTGAGCAGTATCCTTCCTTCACCAAGAATGATGCCACAATATAGAGACAAGATGATCAGCTTTAACAATTGGCTTAATGTCTGGTGTCATTCAAAGGGGATCCAGTGTCTGTCTGCCTGGGATGACATACTTGACAAGCCACGCTGCTTCGCAAGGGACGGCTTGCACCCATCACCCCTGGGATTCCGGATATTGGCTAAGGCTCTTGCCACCCCCATAGGGCCTTTTTTAGGCAAGGCTCAAATTCTAAACCTACCACCCTAGAAAACAAAAATGGGAAGAAACTGAGGGCAATGTTGCTCAATGCCAGAAGTCTAAAATCTCAAAATGCATGCACTCGAGGCCCTGCTCAGTATGGAGAACATCGATGTCTGTGCTGTAACTGAAACCTGGTTCAAGGCTCCTGAGAGCACCCCGGCACTATTAGGTTTTACCTCATATCATGCCCGCCCCAAAACCCGGACCACACCACAAAAGGAGGGGGTGTATCCATATTCATAAAGGATACCCACACCTCCAGGTTGGTGGCAACGCATGAAGCTTCGGAAACCATCCAGGTGCAACTAACCATAGACAAAACTGCTCTACAAATTGTAGCATGCTACAGGCCACCCTCTCAAACTCAGAAACCCCACACAGCCTTCCTGAAGACACTGGAGGGTATAAATGTATCTCCAAACACCATCATATTGGGGGACTTTAACTACCCGAATATAGACTGGGAACATTACTCAAGCCCTAACTTTCTAGCCCAACGGTTCCTGGAGTTCATAAATTCAAATGCCATGGAACAGCTAGTCACTGTTCCCACGAGAGGAGAAAATATACTAGATCTCATTATCACAAACATGGGGACAAAATGCTCCACACCGGAAGTATATCCCTCATTGGTGAGATCTGATCATAAACTAATCTCACTGGAAATCCACATCCCGCCCCCACCCCAAACAAAAAAGACCACTGTGAAGAACTTCTCTAAAGCAAACTTCACACTACTCAAGACTGGTGTAGTATCTTTCAAGGCCCCTGAGCCAGTGGAAACCACAACCCAATCTGTGGAAGCCCTTACAAATGCCTTCTATGAACACCTCCAGGACTGCATGAATCAGGCAATCCCAAATAAAACCAAGACTCTTTCCACAAAGGGCAAACGTCCAGTCTGGTGGACCCCAGCCATTAACGAACTTTACAATAAGAGGAGAAAGCTATTACATGATAGAACAAAATCCATAAAAGGGAAGTCACCCTTGATCATTATTAGTAAAAAAATACGAGCACTCATAAAATCAACTAAGGCCAATTTTGAGAGAAAATTGCCATGGATTCAAAGGACAATCATAAGGCCTTTTTCAGCTATGTTAGGAACCTGGGTGGAAACTCCCAGATATGCTCAGAATTAGTCCAAAATGATACAAAAATCACTGAACCCACAGACATTGCCAACATACTGGCAGACAGGTTCAGTGCAAACTTCACCCCCCTCTCCCCCCCTAAAGGAGAGATAACTATCCCAACGGAGTGTAGCCTCCCAGACATCTCAAATGCGCAGGTGAAAGCTGCTCTCTCTAAAGCTAAAAACACAGCATCAGTGGGACCGGATGGTGTCCCCTGCTGTGTGCTACATGAGCTAAATGAGGAATTAAACCCTCACATAAGGCAGCTGTTTAATCTCAGCCTTACCACAGGATACGTGCCCAAGGAGTGGCGTACGGCAACTGTGGTCCCACTCCATAAAGGCGGTGCCTCTACGGACCCTGGTAATTACCGCCCCATAAACTTAACAAGTCTAGTCTGCAAAGCTATGGAGAGGATCATAATGGAGCTCATAAACAAAGATATAGGGGACTTGCAGACATTGGACTCGACCCAGTTTGGCTTCACAAGGGCAGATCATGCCTTTTGAACTTGGTCGACTTCTTCAAACAGTCACCAAGGCCATTTATGAGGGAAAGGCAGTCCATACAGCCTACCTTGACCTTGCAAAAGTCTGACACAATACCCCACTGGTATTGTAGAAAACTTACCAGCTTAAATGTAAACCCATATGTCACAAGATGGGTTGTAAACTGGCTTAAGTACAGAACCCACAGGGTTAGAGTTGCTGGCTATGTCAGACTCCAAGTCAGTCACAAGTGGTGTCCCACAGGGCTCGGTCCTGGCCCCTATTGTTCGGCATCTACTTCTCAGAAGTACAGGCCAACATGGGAGGACTTTGGCTGACAAAGTTTGAAGACGACTGCAAACTGGGCCATAGTGGAAAGTGCATCGGACATGGATATCCTTCAGAAGGGACTCACGGAAACAGATAGCTGGTGCCAGAGCCATGGCCTGAAGTTAAACGCCAAAAATGTATAGTCATACCCTTCGGGAAAACAAGATAACCCCAAGCTACCATATAGGCGGCAATCCACTAAGCACAGAAGAGGTTATCAGGGACCTGGGGACCCAGGTTGACAGTGGCCTTTCTTTGACACTCACATTGCTAAAGTGGTTAGAAAGACCTTCTACATTGCCCACCTGATCATGAAGGGATTCACATCCAGATCTAGTGAGGTCATTGTTCCCTGTACTCTTCACTTATCAGACCAATGATCGAGTACAATGCCCCATTCGGGATGTATCTCACCCGACATCTGCAGCAATTGAGAGACCCCAAAAGTTCCTCACCAAAAGGATAAAGGACTCCAAAATCTGTCATATGCTGCCAGATTGAAGAAACTCCAGCTCTATTCAGTCGCATACCGCCTGCTCAGAGGTGACATGTGCCTGACATACAAGGCCATGTCCAACCCGAATTAATGGACATGTTCCACCTCAAAAATCAAAATCCACCAAAACCACTAGAGCAAGCGACTTAAACCTTAGCACGGATATAAATAGGACATGCTGGAGGGATAGATTTATCACTCAGACTCCCTATGCTGTGGAATAAAATCCCGGTCCATGTGAGGCAGAGCACCTCGCTGGCTCTGTTCAAGAGAAATCTTGACCTGTGGATGGGAGATCGTAGGTTTACCCCGGGAATCATCTCTGTGTCACTGCTGGACAGAGGCACAACAAACTAATGGGCACAGTATTTTTTCATATAAAGGGTGGCGTAAGCCACAAAACTTTGGGCTAGGCTTATAAATGCCTTAGGGCAGATAGCCTAGTATAAACCTATGAACCTATATACTAATTGTATTTATATGCCGTTTCCTGTAAGTGGTACCTTATATTTGCATTGAATCCAGTTCTGTGTTCTTCATAACCAGGAATTCATAATGTTATTATAGTGACAGCAAAAACAGGATATGTATTTTCACTTCAGAAAACAACACATGCTGCTGTAGCATAACCCCATATTTTCTGTAACAAAATGACTCAGATGCATTTCTGCCAAGATGCAATGTAAAGAAAAGAAAACAGATGCAATGTGAAGGGTGTTGTGTTGCTCATACTAACTGTTCACATCTGCTACCAGTTAAAACAAAAAGACTATCCATACCTCTCAACCTTTTAGTGGAAGAAATCTGGAAAAGCCACCGATAATGCAGGGCCTTTGTCCCAAAATAGGTACACATTTTTTAAATATTTCTCTTTCTTTGATAGAATAACAGGTTTTGCATTAGCATGTACTTTTCTGAAGGATATGAATTCTGAAACTCAGTTGTCTGCCATAATTTTCTGACATCAGTCCTCAATGATTTGCCAGTGATTTTCCATAAAACCTCTATTTTATGAGAAACCGACAAAAAATATGAGGGGAAAATCTGTAATTCTGGAAAAATATGGTCAGTTGAGATGTATGATCTGACAACAGAAAAACCAAAACTAGGAAATCAAAACAAAATAGCAATCAGTTTGAAAATGCATACTTCATAACATTTTAGGAACTCAGAATTACTCAAAGCACCCAACAAAACCTAATTCCCTAATTAACAGGAAATATTTGTGACAGATGGCATCTCCACATAGCACTGGACTGGCTGAGCAAACATTGCATCAGAGCTCAGTTCCTTAGGTTATGTAGACAGCAGAACTCTCAGCTTCTTTGTGAAATAATTTGTACAGTGCCAAAAATAAATTGGCGAGGGGGGCAAAAGCCTCAAATCAGGGACAATTTAAAATATCCCTTTTAATGTAATAAAACAGGTTTTACAATAATATGCATTTTCTGAACAGTAGGAAGTTGTGTCTTTCGGCTTTTCCCAGTTAGGGTTCGCCACAGCGGAACTCCGGTCTGCTAATGATTGGCAGTAGATTTTTACGTGCCGAGTTGCCAGCCTTGACACACAACCTTCAACGAAGGCACACCCATTCACGCATGTCTCCACACAGAAGACGCTCTAGCTGAGAATCAAATGGGAGAACGTCTTGCTGTGAGGCGACAACGCTACCGCAGCACCCATATGACACTTTAATATCAGGCATTACTGACTGACTGTAATCGTCAGTAATTTACCAGGAAAAAATGTTATGAGGGACACAGCAAAATTATGGTCCTATTCTGCTCCAAACATTCTCTCTCCTCTTTTTTTTAAACAAAAAACATCTTTATTCAATTATCATGTATGACATTGGCAGTCATACATTTGTATAAATTAAAACAAAACGCACTGACATAATTTTAGTTGCAAACATATGCATCACTTATACTCTATCCAGTCATTATCAGTCAAACATTACATAGCTCTTTCAAATCCTGCCTTCTTTTAAATCTCATTCCTCCTCTGCATGTAGTGGTCCCACAATTCCCATTTTTCCTATGTAATTTGTTCCTACCCTTTTCTAAAGATCCCATTTTGAGTTGTTTTATCTCTCTTACTATATTTACTACTTCTAGGACAGTTGGTTTAGACTTTGATTTCCATTTTCTAACAGTTGCTTTTCTGGCAGCCATCATAATTAGACTTGGCAAGGCCTTACTATGTCTAGGCAGTTCCGATTCTGTACCATAGCACAAAAAATCATTTCCTTAGTCACATCATTCTCTCTCTTCTGTCTTGAGCTCAAACTTCAGGCTGATTTTCATGCCCTTATTCAATGAGTCAGTGACAAACAATTATTGCTTAAGTCCTCTAAAATAAAAACAATGATTTTTGTACTAGGCAAAAGCTCGCTTCACTCTCTAGAATGCTACAAATCCTTCATCATCTGAATAACACTATTGAAAATATCACAGTTTTCAAAAAGCTATAGATTTAGTTTGTCCCTTTACTACATTATCATCTTCAGCAGGACTATGCACACAAACACATGCTTAATAATAATAATAATAATAATAATAATAATAATAATGATAATAATATCATGTGTCTCCTATTCTGAGCTAATAGTATCTCCCCTTTTCTTACCATATCCTGTAGGAATGTCATATGTAAAGGTATCATACTGATTCAGCTAGAATATGGTCTCCCTCTGATTGCTGCAGCCTCTATAAGAAATGCATCGACCATTCAAACCATCTCAAACAGCATATGCAGATTCATCACTTTCCCACCAAAAACTTGAAAAAGCTAACCGGATACCAACGAAACAACATGCTGACTCTCGTCTTGTCTTAAAGCTGTTTAAAATGATAAAGAATAAGACCTCCCTCTCCCATTAGCCTGCAGACTATTCACAGTTGCATCGGCATACAGCATTAGAAGTCTTACTAGTCAGGTTGTCTCCTCGAACCCTCCTACCAAACCAGGCTTCAGTGCACATACCACACTTTCTCAGGCCTAAGTCTCAAACTGTGGGAATCTCTCCCTTCTTTTCTTAATGGGCCTTTCTCTTACCCCATTTTTTGATCAGAACTAAAAGTGCATCACAAAACTCAAGGAAAGTGCGTCTGGTCTATATCTGGTCACATGACCTTATCAATTCCGACCCTGCCTCCCCTACATTCCTTGCTCTGACTCTGCTTTTCATTGCATTTCTTTCAGTTTGCCAGCTCTGATATCCACTCTTTATAAAATGGTCGAGTGGCGTTCCGAAAGACATGCATGAATGGATGTGCCTTCCTTGAAGGCTGGGCGTCGAGCTGGCAACTCGGCACCATGTAAATCTACTGCCATTAATTAGCAGACCGGAGTTCCACTGTGGCGACCCCTAACCGTGAAAAGCCGAAAGACAACAACAACAACATACAATGTATGTATATATTGTGTTTTGACGGTTACTAAATATATAATGTCATATATTTATTATCTTTACACCTTCAAGCCAACTTTGATATTCACTTTGTATTATAATGCATGTATATACTGCATCTTTTTAGTTACTCTGTACCTGAAGTAATGCAGCTATGGTGTTTAACCCCAGGCTGAGGCTGAAATAGGCCAAATGGGATCAGAGCTCCACCCTGGTTAACAAATTCAAAATAAAATAAATAAATAAAAATGAATACTTTGAAATAGTTTTATTTGTCTTTGTTTTACCTGCTAACCTGGCAGTAAGCTGAAATAAGTAAAATATGGGAGTGCTGTAACAGAAATTTGCAGGAAAAAATTGCTGGAATCCAATGGCGTTACACTAAGAAACACATTTTTTAATCACTGATAAGGGACACCCCAAAATAGCGAATGATTCACCCAAAATGCACAAAACTGTGATAAGATAGTGAATACTCATCCAAAAATGGGAAGTGGAAGTCATCCACCCAAACAGCACACATATACTCATACATTACAACTTGTCTGTCTTTCACAGAGTACTCCTGCGTTAGCCAGGTGTGGTCAGAAAAATCTGGGGAATCAGGCTAAATGGTTAGGAAAAAAATGCATGCATACGTTTTTTGTAAATTAATAGTTTATAAGTAAGTGTGAGGTTAGCTAAACTTGTGGGATATTTTAAGGGTTTACCTTTACATAGTTGAAAATCATATTGTCAATCATCCTGTTGTGCGAACCGAAAGGATGATTTCAGTATGTCGAACGTCATCGAAGTTCGAAACTCAAGAAATCGAACAGCAGATTTGCTGACTTTCAAACTACAATGTCAAAATCACAATGTAATGCAAGGGGGCAAACCCCCCTGAACACCCCATACCCCCTCTACTTTAATATTCTAACTCCGAGATCGCACTACAGTGGGGAAAGGGACCATTTCCTGGTCTCCACTATAGTGCAATCTGCACCCAAAATGCTGAATCTGCAATGAACGAATGTCATTGTGCATTCGCTCATTGCACATTCAAAGCGTTTTTTTTCGACTTTTCAAAATCTTGAAAAAGTCCTTTCGAACTTGTGGCATTCTCACATGTGCATTATGCACACATAAAGGTAAACCATTTTAAGCCTAGACAATTTCCCCAAGTTGGGGATCAAACCTTGTAACTTGTGTCTGTTAAGTAAACACATTAACCATTACACTAACCCAAATATTTGGTGACAGTGATTTGGCTTTATTGTACCATCTTTCATTTATAGGCCAAGCACACTTCTTCTGCGTCATGGTTTTCGATTTGTCATATCTCCGAATGTTGCCCTTCTCTTTTTCCTTTTCCTTTTCAGTATGGCAGAATAATTTTCTGGCTTTTGTGACAGATCTAAGTCTACTTACCTGTTGGGCTTTTAGTCATAAGCTTAGAAAGGCAATTACATAGACTGATAGCAAGTCAAAACTCATTTGTCAGAAGTGGGATTTGAACCCATGCATACAGGGCAGACTGCAACCTATACACAGTGCCTTATAGGCTGCTCAGCCATTCTGACAACTGAAATGATGTATTAAGTGAAATCCTATTCTATTTCAATTGTCCATGTGATTGTAGACCTGGTGAGATAGGGCATTCTGCTTCATAAAATTCAGCATATGCTTTTTATGTGGGCTGGTCCTGGTCCACAGTAGTGTTTGCATGTTTAGGGTGGCTAGATGACTCTTCTGTGGTTTGTAGGAGGCTCACTGTGACAGACTCCTGAGAAACTGGGATGCTGCCTATTATGATACACTTCCCTAAAGTCCATGTCACCAGGCATATATCATTATGACCTAAAGGTAGTCCATGTGGGCACAAATGGCTTCAAGTACAAAACATTAGGAACATGGAGCGAGATGCATGTTGGATCTCAATATGTATGTGTCCAGTGTAGGTCCAGAGTGGAATCTTTCCTTTTTTCAGAATGCTATCTATATTAAAGAAAAGATGATTGACTTTAACAATTGGTTCAGTAGCTGGTATCACTCTGGGTGGGACCAGTGTGTGCCATTAGAGAAAGACATTGATATTCTAACTTGCTTCACCAAGGATGGCCTGCATCTCTCATTTCATGGCTTTGGCATACTGGCTAAAGCCCTTGCTTCTCCCATAGTGCCTTTGTTAGGCAGAGTTCATCTAATGAGCCTCACAGCATATCAGAGATCAGTGTAGCCATTTCCAACCCTAAATTATACCATATTAATGTGTTTCTTCTCAGTGCCAGAAGTTGTAACAACAAATTGCATGACCTTGAAGCTCTCCTACAACCTGGACATGTTTGTATAATTACTGAGTCTCAGTTTCATGGTAAAGATAGCACTTCCTCCTTAGAGGGATTTGGTGCCTCCCATTCTTTTAAATGGAACCTGTGGTAGGATCATAGGAAGTTACTAGGCTATTGACCCTGAGGCCCTTACAACCCTAGCCAATAATTTAGCCCCTGTTCCAACAAGTTAGCACCTTATGCCACTGTCCAGCAAGGACACAGGTGGAATCCCAGGGGTGTATTTTCTGCTCCCCATCCAGTTATCCAGGTTGTGCTTAAAAGGGGTTAATGAGGCACTCTGCTTGATATGGAGAGGGAGTCTATTCCACAAAAGGGGTGAGTCTCTGGGACACAAACCTGTCCCACCAAGTCCTATTGATGTCACAGACCAGGTTGAGGTTATGCGTGCAGGTTACTCGAGTGGAGCTTTACTTGTGAATATGAAGCATTCCCATCAGGGCAGAGTCTGAGATTGCTTTATATGCCAGACAGAGGTCAAGTCTGAGGAGTCTGTAGGAGACTGAGTAGAGGGACAGGGCCTTTAGCTTGTCTGTGTAGGGTAGATGTTTGAGGCCCTGTATTCTCCTGGTGAGGAACATATGTGGTCTTTCCAGTTGCTGCATGTGCTTTATGAGGTACATGCCAAAAGGGACATTGTACTCAATAATGGGTATTATAAGGGAAGAATACAGGGATGTTATGACCACCTTGTCCCTGGATGAGATACCCTTACTAATGAGGTGGGCCATGTAGAAAGCTTTCCATACAACGGAGGCAATATGGTAGTCAAAAGTTAGTTTGCTATCAAGCTGGGTACCCAAGTCCCTCACAACGGATTGCATGCTTGGGACATTATTATCAATGTGATAATTTGTGGGGATGTTACTGTCCCCAAAGGGGATGATGATGCATTTTTTGGCATTCAGTTGAGGCCATGTTTCTGGTGCTAGTCGTTTTTTGGGGTTTGGGTAAGACTCTCTTGGAGGATGTCCACATCACTAGAGGAATTGATGACAGCACCCAGCTTGCAGTCATCTGCAAACTTCGTCATCCATATCCCATTGGTTTTGTCCTGCACCTTTAAAAGTATATCCCAAACAGCAGAGGCCCCAAGACCAATCTTATATATATATATATATATATATATATATATATATATATATATACATGGGTCTACTTCACTTCACCTAAAATTCATTTGACTGACATTCATTTCAGAGAGACCAAATCACCTAAAGTTCACTTCACCTAAAGTTCACTTCACCTAAAACTCATTTCACTGACAATTAGTACTGGCAGTCTATAGAGTACTGTAAGGCAAGTAAAAGGTATGTCATTTTCCCCACTATAGTGCAATCCTGGAGTTAGTATATATAGCTGGGGGTGGGAGGCACAGCCCCCCACCTTAGTTTGGTTTTATATTGTACAGTTTGGTTTTATATTGTTTGGTAAAACCAGACTAGGTGGGGGGCTATGCCCCCACCACCCCAACTATATATATTAACTCCAGGATTGCACTGCATTGGGGAAAAGGACATATACCTTTTACTTGCCTTACAGTACTCAGTACTCTACACACTGCCAGTGCTAATTTGACAGTGAAATGAGTTTTAGGTGAAGTGAACTTTAGGTGATTTGGTCCCTCTGAAATGAACGTCAGTCAAATGAGTTTAAGGTGAAGTGAAGGAGACCCATATATATTTATGTGTATATTTTTTATTTTATACAAGCACACACACACACACATATATATATATATATATATATATATATATATATATATATATATACATATATATATATATATATATATATATATATGTGTGTGTGTGTGTGTGTGTGTGTGTATACATATATATTGTGTATATATATTATATATTTTTATATTAATATATACACTAGTACATATATATATATATATATATATATATATATATATATATATGTATGTATATATATATATATGTGTCTACCTGAAAACATCGACATGTAAAACACCCGACAACGTAAATCACCGGCACCACAAAACCGAAAGTTCAAAAACACGAACCTTCACATGCCCAACAAACCACAATCCCAACAATCAACAAACAAAACAAATCCCCTGTCCAAAAAGCACACACACAACACAAGCACACCAAAAACCTTACAAACCTACACTAAACCTTACAAACACAACTATCTATGCACTAACCTTAACCCAAGCCCTAACCCTAAGGTCCGTCACTATCGCACACTCACCTAACCTGCGCCCTAACCCTAACTCACTTAACCTGCCCCTAACCCTAAATTCTATCACTATCGCACACTCATCTGACCCACGCCCTAACCCTAACTCACTTAATCCGCCCCTAACCCTAAAGTCCATCACTATCGCACACTTACCTTACTCGCACCCTAACCCTTAAGTCCGTCACTATCGCACACTTACCTTACCCATAGCCTAACCCTGCCATCCGTCACTACCGCATACTTACACACTAGCGCTCATTTGACATGTCAGTGTTGTCAGTGTCGGGATTTTCAACTGTCGGTCATCTCCATCGTCGATCTTCCTGTGTCGGTGTTCTTGTCGTCAGCGTTTCCAGCTTTCGGCATTATCAGGTAGACCTATATATATATATATATATATATATATATATTTATATATTTATAAATGTATATAAATTGGTGACATTGCTGATATCGCTTAGCTATTATAGACATAAACATTCTATAATTATGGCTTAAAGCTAATCGAAGGAAGGACACTGAGGATACTCGGAGCTATAATATATAACATTAAGTATCCTGTTTTTTGTTTATTTTGTTCTTTATTTCTTTGTTATTTATAGCACTTTGTGTACTGTGTATTTTTCTAGCTAGTTTCACTGTGTGTGAGGTATTAACTGGAAATTGTCCACTTTCATTAAGCATCTGTTGGGTTGTTTGTTTCTGATAACTTGTTGCAGTTAAACTCTTTTTTTCTAGAGGCTTCTTTAGCTGTTTAAAACTTTCATTTAAAGGCTCACTGCTGCTTTTCAGCTGTGAGAAACATTTCTGCAGTTTGTTTCCACACCCTCCCTCCCTGTTGGTATAGTGTTTTTATAGTTGGTGGCTTTGCAGTTGCCCGCCCCTAGTGTAAATTTGATCTGGGACCCTCCTCCCAGTCTAGCGTCATTACCTCATTCTACCCAGTACAGGGAGAACATTTGAGAAGGCCAATCAGCTTAGTTTCTGCTACTCCTTTCTCTTTCCACTTAAGAAAAAAAACTTTTTCTAAGCTTATTTCCTGCCTTTCCTGTGGGTAGTCTAGCCTGGATATAGATTTTCTGTGTCCAGGACTATTTGAGGCTTCTAGGGCCCAAGTCTTTCTGTGTTGTAGGGAAGCCTTCTAGCTTAATTTTGTTTCTTAGAACTAGCCAGTGTTTTGTTTCAGCACTTGTTCAGAACTTATTGTAAGCACTAAATAAGCTACAAATTACTACAGCACTCAACTTTCCTCACTGTCTAGAGGAAAACAGTTTATAGTACTTAACAAATAAGCACCTATCCAGGCATGTCTAAGGGTCAGCCTCCGGAGTTTTCTCCTCTCTACCTGATGAATCTGGGCATCTTGGGGCAATGCAGTAATTGCCTCATGTACACAGACAACCCTCTCCTCCTACCACACAACACTACAACCTGTGAGATGCACTTATATAGCCAAACTGGAAGCAAAGCTCTCTTCACCCAAGACTGGACTAGACAGTCAAGAGGAGAAGGTAAACACTTGCACCACACCACACTCAGCACATAGTCCCTCAAAACCTACACCACCAAAACACACACATAGAAACACAAAACACACACCTACATTTGTGGAGGCTCTCAGTAAAAACCTGTCCAAGCAACAGGGACCTCCAAAGCAGAAACACAAGCAACTTCCACCCCCAACACAACCCAAATGACACATAGCCTACAAACTCAGTGTGCCACTCAACCACAGCCCATAAGGCATAACAACGTATCCAACACTCTAGTCATAGGTGACTCTATAGTCAGGCACACTGATGTTCCACTCACCAGGCTAAACAAGGAGAAAGTTACTGTCAGCTACCTGTCGGGTGCCAGGATCCGCCACATAACGCATGCACTCAGGTCACCCCACAACAAGTACAAATACGATTCTGTCATTGTCCATGTTGGTGTGAATGACCTGAGATGTACCTCCTTGGACTACATGAAAAGGGACATGGAGGAGCTGTCCGATCTTGTAGCCCAGGCAGGTATGACCCTAGCCCTGAGTAGCATCCTGCCATCACCCAGAAAGATACCACAGTACAAGGACAAAATGATTGACTTCAACAATTGGCTAAGCTTCTGGTGTCATTCTAAGGGGATCCAGTATCTGTCTGCCTGGGATGACATGATCGACAAGCCACAATGCTTTGCCACAGATGGCCTGCACCTGTTGCCCCTGGGATTCCGGATACTGGCTAAGGCTCTAGCCACCCCTATAGTGCCTTTTTTAGGCAAGGTTCCAGTGACAAATTCACCACCCTAACAAGTACAGGCAAGAAGAATCTGAGGGTATTGCTACTCAATGCTAGAAGTCTAAACCTCAAAATGCACTCTCTCGAGGCACTCCTTAAAATGGAGAACATCGACATCTGTGCAGTGACAGAGACCTGGTTCAAGGCTCCAGAGAGTACCCCTGCATTACCAAGCTATAATTCATACCACACCTTTCCACCACCTAACCTGGACCGAAACACTAAAGGCAGAGGCGTGTCCATATTCATTAAGGATATCCACACCTCCAGGCTAGTTGCTTAGCATAATGCATCCAAGATTATCCCAAGTGCAACTAACTCTGGGCAAGACCGCAATCCAAATTGTAGCTTGCTACAGATCCCCCACCATGCCCCAGGATTCCCACTCCTCATTTCTTAATACACTGGAAAATATTAGGGTACAACCTAACACCATAATAATGGGCGATTTCAACTACCCTACCATTAACTGGGAAAACTACTCATGTACCAACTCTTGTGCTCAACGTTTTCTGGAATTCATAAATTCCAATGCCATGGATCCACTTATCCACACCCCCACCAGGGGCAGCAATATCCTAGACCTGGTTTTTACCAACATGGGCAACTGGTGCTCCACACCAGAGGTTAATTCCTCGTTGGTCAGATCCAACCATAAGCTAATCACCCTAGACATTCACATCCCTCCCCCACCCCCCATTAGGGAAACCACAGTATAAAATTTCTCCATAGCCAACTTCAGGCTTCTTAAGACAGAAGTGGCAAATGTCACGACACCCATGCTGACGGACAATAGAGGTATGACTGCTGAATCCTACACAAATGCACTTTATAAGCACTTACACAAGTGCATGGATCAAGCAATCCCTAACAGAACCAAGATGCTATCCTCCAAAAAAAGGAAGCCAATCTGGTGGTCCCCTGCCATAAACAAACTCTACAACAGAAGAAAGAAACTGTTGCAAAAAAGAGTAAAATCCCATGATTGGAGAAACTCCCTGGTCAGCTTCAGTAAGAAGCTGAGATTCCTCATAAAATCTTCCAAAGCTAGTTATGAAAACAAAATCGCCACTGACTCTAAAGACAACCACAAAGCATTCTATGGCTATGTCAAGAATCTCAATGGCAACACTCAGATCTGCTCTGAGTTACAGCACAATGGCACTAAATATACAGAATCAATGGATATTGCCAACATCCTGGCAGATAGGTTCAGTGCTAACTTTACCCCTATGTCATCCCCTAAAGGGCCCATCTATGTACCAGAAGAATACAAAGTTCCTGTAATCATGGCTGCACAGGTAAAAAACACACTATCCAAAGCCAAGAACACAGCATCCATGGGACCTGACAACATCCCAGGCTGTGTTCCACATGAAATACAGAATGAACTGGCACCCCACCTAAGTACCATGTTCAATCATAGCCTCACCTCAGGCTATGTGCCCACTGAATGGTGCACAGCGACAGTTATCCCACTCCACAAAGGGGGAGCCACCACAGACCCCAGAAACTACTTCCCCATTAGCCTAATGAGCCTGGTCAGCAAGGCTATGGAGCGTATCATCATGGAACTTATAAACAATGATATTGGTAATCTCCAAACTCAGGACCCCACCCAGTTTGGGTTTGTAAAAGGCACATCATGTCTCCTAAACCTGATAGACTTCTTTGAAGCAGTCACCAAAGCTGTAGATGAGGGTAAGGTGGTTCACACAGCCTATCTAGATCTCGCCAAGGCTTTTGACACCACCCCCCACTCTGGAATTATAGATAAACTCACTAAACTAGGTATAAATCCCTATATCACAAGATGGGTTGCCAACTGGCTCACTGACAGAACCCACACTGTGAAAGTAGCAGACTCCAAATCCAGCATCAGACCAGTGACAAGTGGAGTACCACAGGGTTCAGTCCTGGGTCCTCTCCTGTTTGATATCTACTTCTCTGAAGTACAGGCCAACACAGAAGGTCTTTGGCTAACAAAGTTCGCAGATGACTGCAAACTAGGAGCCATAATCAATACTCCAAAAGATGTGGACATCCTACAAAAGGGCCTTGCTGAGACAGATGCCTGGTGTCAAAGCCATGGCCTCAAGCTCAATGCCAAAAAGTGCATTGTCATTCCTTTTGGTAAAAACTCAGTACCCATGAACTACTACATAGGTGGTAGTCTACTTAACACCGAAAGTGTGATAAGAGACCTTGGGACACAGGTGGACAGTAGTCTCTCCTTTGATAATCACATCGCCACAGTAGTCAGGAAATCCTATGTGGCACACCTCATCACAAAAGGTTTCTCATCCAGGAAAAAAGAGGTCATTGTTCCCCTCTACTCATCACTCATTAGACCCATTATAGAGTACAATGCCTCTTTTGGTATGTACCTCACAAGATATCTACAACAACTGGAAAGGCCACAGAAATACCTCACAAAGAGGATTACTGGCCAAAAAGAGATGCCGTATGCATACTATCTCAGAAAACTGCAGCTTTACTCCGTTGCATATCGCCTAGTCAGAGGCGATCTCTGCCTAACACACAAAGCTATGTCAAACCCAGAGCTTTTAGACATGCTCCACTTAAAGAAATCCCAATCCCTACGAGCTACACGCTCTAGGGACCTAAACCTTGTCACCACAATAAACAGAACATGCTGGAGGGATAGATTCCTGTCCCAGAGACTTCCCATACTCTGGAACAAACTACCTATCTATATCAAACAAAGTTCCTCATTAGCACTGTTCAAGAAAAATCTTGATGATTGGATGGGAGATAGGAAATTCACCCCGGGGATCACTTCTGTGGCTCTGCTTGACAGTGGCACAGGAAAATAATTTTCTTGGGTGGCAAAAGCCAGTGTACCTTTGACTATACTTTTATAGGCCCTAGGGCCAATAGCCTAGTACCTACCTATGAACCTATGAACCTATATATGAAGCTGCATCTGATGGATCTCTATCCTATTTGGGTAACATAGCCATCACAATTTTTTTTCTAAAATGTTCTTACACAAAACCTTCCAGATCTTTATTATTCTCTTCCATCCTAACTTCCAAACTTCCACAGGAAACATACCATCTGTTCCTAGAGACTTCACTGCTGATTGATTATACATTACCATTTTATCTATTGTATATCTTAACTATTAATTGCTGAGACTAGTCTTCCTTTACCTTTGGCATAAATAAGTATTCCATGAATGCTTCAATTTTTTTCTTTTTTTTGGTTCTCCCAAGTCTCTGCTTTTTACAAATTTTCATAACATTTGTGAAGTATGTATAATGCGTATCTGAAGGATCTCTGGATATTTTTCGTGTCATAGGTTCCTTAAAATTGACTACTCTACTTTCTTTTGCCTAAGGCATTGTGCTAAAAGTGTTTGCACTCTAGAGTTCGTATGAAAAAGTAGTTAAAGCGCTTTTCGTCTACTAGCATCAGTAGACTTCTTCAGAACTACAAAAATGAAACTAAACTGCCATCTTAAAATACCATTTAAAAGCATCAGCTGACATTAATAAAAATCAATTACTGACAATCTACTCTTAAAGACATACCCTGAAAAATAAAAATAAAAGTGAACATAAAAACACGAATAAACACATTAACTATATAGTTTGTACCACGAACCCTTATTCAAATAAGTGTTGTTTTACTAACATGTTAGTAACATTCTTTAAACATAGTGTATCCCCCAAAGGTTACTTTAGTTCTTAAACTCTCTTCAAGTTACATTGAAGTTAAAAGACTAACGTCTTAAACTTTTCAACTTAAGTAAGCAACTATTTGAACACAGGTCATTAAGACCTGGAAACGCATAAGAGTTCAATTTTATCTGCCACATCAATTCTTTCTCTTCAAGTAACAAATGAAGAGGGGCACCTTGGTGGTTATCAATAATTTGATCAATTATTATGAACTTAAAGGAATGGTCCTTATATAGAGAAATGTGTTTAGCTAACGCATTCTCTAACTTGTCCTTCTTTATAGCATATAGATGTTCATATATTCTATCCTGCAGTCTACGTTCGGTCTTACCTACGTAGAACCCTGGGCAATGTTGTCACATAGCTAGATAAACCACCATACGGGAATTGCAGTTGGTTCTATGTTTCAAATTATATGTTCTTCCAGAAATAATAAACTTATTTGTCTCAAAAATACTACTACACCTATTACAGTTCTGACATTTAAAGGTACCTGGGGTTTTAACAAACCTAGGTGCTGTTTTTTCTAATAGATTTTTCAAATTTCTTCCTCTCCTGAATGTAATTTCAGGCCTCTATCCCAATTTGTTGTACAATGACAAATTAGTTTTAAAAATGTCCCAGTTATTTCTAATAAGGTCAATTATAATGTGACTATCAATGTTAAAGGTTAAAATAAGTCTAGGATAGTTCTCTTTAATAACCCTTGAATTGTCAGGTAAACCGTTATTGGTTAGGTTAGGTGCATTTGATGAAACACTCACATTTAATTGTTCTCCAATCAAAGATGTTACAAAAGATCTACTGAGTATAGGTTTAAATACTCCCGTGTGCCTTTTAAAAGTAACTTCTCCTATTAATGATTCCACAAGGGAAGGAGGGTACCCCCTCAGTGTGAACATAGATTTCAAATGTTCACATTCATTTTTAAAATCAGCATCGAGACTAACAATTCGGGCTGCTCTCACAAGTTGCCCTTTAACCACTGATTTCTTTTGAAAATTCGGGTAACAACTTGTGAAATGTAAGAGGGAATTGGAATAAGTAGTTTTTCTATGGATAGTAGAAACAAATGCCTTCAGTTCAATTTTCTTCTCTAACCATATGTCTAAATAAGCAATGGAACTGGTACTAAAAGTGAAGGTAAATTCTAAGAAGGTAGTAGAGGAATTAAACCTTTCAACAATATTCTGACCAAGTGCTTCATCCCCTTCAAATATTATAAAAATATCATCCAGGTATCTGGTATAGAATCGAATTTTCTCATTCAAAACATGGTTATTGAAGACATGTTCCCTTTCCCAAAATGCCATCACTATGTTAGCTATACTGGCTCCACAGGGGGAGCCCATAGCTACCCCAACCTTCTGCAGGTAGAAATTATCCCCTAAGTGAAATAGTTGTTGTATAAAATTATTTCAAGAAGTTCAATTACTAAAGAGGTTTCCATAGAAGAGGCATTTTTCATTTTAAGCATAGCCACTACCCATTCAGTGGCTATAGTATGAGGGATACAGGTGTACAAGTCCTTGACGTCAACTGTTAAAAAATTACAGTTGGGGTCAAAGTCTAGAGTGTTGATTTTAGCTAAAAATGACCAAGAATCTTTACAAATATGTTCTTCATCCACAAGGTATTTTTTGAGAATAGAATCTACTACCTTCGGGTGACAGGTGGGTGATCCTCGGCTGTCCACTAAGGGACGCATAGGCGGATGAGTAATATCCTTGTGGATTTTAGGTATACCAAATAATTTTGGATATCTTGGGTGTGAAATTAGCATATAATGGTAATGTTCCTCATGAAATCTTCCTTCAATAAACATATCCTCAATACTACTCTTAATAGTAGAGTAAGCCCTATTTGTCTCTGATCTAGAACTAAGTTGGTAAGCTGCATTATTAACCAAGTCGGTCATCCTATTAAAATAGTCCTCCTGGTCAAATATTACAGCCCCTCCCTCTTTGTCCGGTTTACACACACGTAAATTGTGAGTGCGAACAAATTCTTTCTATCAAGTCACATTCCTTATTCTTAACTTCAGAATTAATGGGGTATTTTACATTGTGTCTCAAATCTAATTCACACATTGTCTCGAATAGTTGAATAAGTGGGTGCAGTGGGGGATTAAATGTACTAGGTACCCAAAAAGGATTGGGTTTAGTACTGCTCCTTTCTTATCCTCCCATCATCAAGTTAAAATTCAGTTTCCATGTGAAAAGTTTAATATCTAAGGTTGTGTTAACCAAATCCATGTTGTTTTTAGGAACATATGTGTAACCCTTAGCCAGTAGTTCAACCAATTCATCAGGAAGGGTCACTGATGAAAAGTTATAGGTTTTAAAATCACCAGTGTTATTCACTTTAATATCAGGTTTGAGTAACCCTACATTGTGTTCATCAATTACACATAGGTCAACTACTACTGTTGCAGGGTTATCGTGAGCCAACAACACATCAGCGTTTACACCAAAAAGATCATGACCACTAGCCTCATGATCTAACCCTCTGGTTACAACACATCCCTCTGGTTCAACAAGTTCAACACTATCATGATGTTCAACACCCAACTCTCTAACTAAGGATTGATGTCCTTCCAAAATCAACGAAGTGTTAGTCAGTCCTTTAGAAACATTGGAAACACAAGGTAAAAACTCAGTCATGAAAAAGTCAGGGAGTACCACTTCGCAGTTCACCTTGTTTTTGGACCTCTCATTTTGTTGTAATAAACTTTGTTCTTTTGTTTGGGTATAGCCCCCTGCTGAAGTCCTCGTGAAAACCTGGTTGTACTGATAAGGCTGTGGGTGTTGGCCATTAGACATATTGTTTTTGTTCCGGTTCTGCAAACGTTCACTTCTTCTCACAGCAGGCCCACTACCATTAGTGGGGTCAGGGTTAAACGATCCAGGAGAGTTTTGAAACCTTACATTTGGTCTGAAGTTATTAACTGGGGTGTTGTCCCTTTGAACTTCCCTTGCTTGATCAACATTATTTGATAAGGGGTGTTGCCATGCTTGTGACATTGGTGGGGGTGGATATGCAGTCCCATTTTCATAGGCAGTACAGTCTCTTTCAAGTTTTTTGATTTTATTTAACCTTAATTTCCCCAAATACTGGTTTACACTATTGAAACATCGTTCATACTCATATTTATACCTTTCAAATTCAATGTTAATTTTGATAGATGAGTCGAGCAAAATGATCTCATTACTCAAGTCATTTAACCAAATAGTATAATGTTTAACCATAAGCCTTAATAAATCGGCTCCATTTCGCTCAAACAGTTGTAATAATTCTTTGTGAAAATCAGAGTTAATCACTAAACCAGTGGGGAATTGATAGTGTCTCAACCCCTTAGGTATCACATTACAAGCCAAACATTCGTAAAAGTAATTGATTTCTAATTGTAACTTCTTCATTTTTACTAGTAGTTTATCAAACTTTTGAAGCTTCAGAACAATTTCAGGTTGTGTATTTACCTCAAAATTGTTGGCCAAGTTGTTAGCGTCTTCGCTGTTCAAGTTGTTTATCTGCCGAGAAAAAGAAAAACTTTCTGCCAGCCAACGGTTAATCCCAGGAAACCAGTTCACATTTAAATTCGCTGTAACATTAGTTTGATCACAACCTAAACCATTATTTGGTCTATCCGGTAGTAGTGGCGTAGAAACATCACTCGAGCGAGATAAAATACCCACAGCAGTGTTCCCTGCAACGGGGTTAATCCTCTCCCCTGAGTTAACTCTATTTTCCGATGTTAAAACAAGGTTGGTATCAATATTTAAACCGAGCGGTGCAACCACTACATTAGATTCAGTCATGTTACCCGGTGTTAATTCAGTAACAGTCACAGGTTTCACCGCTCGTTTTTCTTTTTCTCGGCAGATAAACAACTTGAACAGCGAAGACGCTAACAACTTGGCCAACAATTTTGAGGTAAATACACAACCTGAAATTGTTCTGAAGCTTCAAAAGTTTGATAAACTACTAGTAAAAATGAAGAAGTTACAATTAGAAATCAATTACTTTAACGAATGTTTGGCTTGTAATGTGATACCTAAGGGGTTGAGACACTACCAACTCCCCACTGGTTTAGTGATTAACTTTGATTTTCACAAAGAATTATTACAGCTGTTTGAGCGAAATGGAGCCGATTTATTAAGGCTTATATTTAAACATTATACTATTTGGTTAAATGACTTGAGTAATGAGATCATTTTGCTCGACTCATCTATCAAAATTAACATTTAATTTGAAAGGTATAAATATGAGTATGAACAATGTTTCAATAGTGTAAACCAGTATTTGGGGAAATTAAGGTTAAATAAAATCAAAAAACTTGAAAGAGACTGTACTGCCTATGAAAATGGGACTGCATATCCACCCCCACCAATGTCACAAGCATGGCAACACCCCTTATCAAATAATGTTGATCAAGCAAGGGAAGTTCAAAGGGACAACACCCCAGTTAATAACTTCAGACCAAATGTAAGGTTTCAAAACTCTCCTGGATCGTTTAACCCTGACCCCACTAATGGTAGTGGGCCTGCTGTGAGAAGAAGTGAACGTTTGCAGAACCGGAACAAAAACAATATGTCTAATGGCCAACACCCACAGCCTTATCAGTACAACCAGGTTTTTCACGAGGGACTTCAGCAGGGGGCTATACCCAAACAAAAGAACAAAGTTTATTACAACAAAATGAGAGGTCCAAAAACAAGGTGAACTGCGAAGTGGTACCCCCTG
Source organism: Protopterus annectens (assembly GCF_019279795.1). Classification (NCBI taxonomy): domain Eukaryota; kingdom Metazoa; phylum Chordata; order Ceratodontiformes; family Protopteridae; genus Protopterus; species Protopterus annectens. The sequence goes on from NC_056729.1 coordinate 1,860,391,344, forward strand.
ACTTTTTCATGACTGAGTTTTTACCTTGTGTTTCCAATGTTTCTAATGGACTGACTAACACTTCGTTGGTTTTGGAAGGACATCAATCCTTAGTTAGAGAGTTGGGTGTTGAACATCATGATAGTGTTGAACTTGTTGAACCAGAGGGATGTGTTGTAACCAGAGGGTTAGATCATGAGGCTAGTGGTCATGATCTTTTTGGTGTAAACGCTGATGTGTTGTTGGCTCACGATAACCCTGCAACAGTAGTAGTTGACCTATGTGTAATTGATGAACACAATGTAGGGTTACTCAAACCTGATATTAGAGTGAATAACACTGGTGATTTTAAAACCTATAACTTTTCATCAGTGATCCTTCCTGATGAATTGGTTGAACTACTGGCTAAGGGTTACACATATGTTCCTGAAAACAACATGGATTTGGTTAACACAACCTTAGATATTAAACTTTTCACATGGAAACTGAATTTTAACTTGATGATGGGAGGATATGAAAGGAGCAGTACTAAACCCAATCCTTTTTGGGTACCTAGTACATTTAATCCCCCACTGCACCCACTTATTCAACTATTCGAGACAATGTGTGAATTAGATTTGAGACACAATGTAAAATACCCCATTAATTCTGAAGTTATGAATAAGGAATGTGACTTGAAAGAATTTGTTCGCACTCACAATTTACGTGTGTGTAAACCGGACAAAGGGGGAGGGGCTGTAATATTTGACCAGGAGGACTATTTTAATAGGATGACCGACTTGGTTAATAATGCAGCTTACCAACTTAGTTCTAGATCAGAGACAAATAGGGCTTACTCTACTATTAAGAGTAGTATTGAGGATATGTTTATTGAAGGAAGATTTCATGAGGAACATTACCATTATATGCTAATTTCACACCCAAGATATCCAAAATTATTTGGTATACCTAAAATCCACAAGGATATTACTCATCCGCCTATGCGTCCCTTAGTGGACAGCCGAGGATCACCCACTTACACCTGTGCGAAGGTAGTAGATTCTATTCTTAAAAAATACCTTGTGGATGAAGAACATATTTGTAAAGATTCTTGGTCATTTTTAGCTAAAATCAACACTCTAGACTTTGACCCCAACTGTAATTTTTTAACAGTTGACGTCAAGGACTTGTACACCTGTATCCCTCATACTATAGCCACTGAATGGGTAACGGCTATGCTTAAAATGAAAAATGCCTCTTCTATGGAAACCTCTTTAGTAATTGAACTTCTTGAAATAATTTTATACAACAACTATTTCACTTTAGGGGATAATTTCTACCTGCAGAAGGTTGGGGTAGCTATGGGCTCCCCCTGTGGAGCCAGTATAGCTAACATAGTGATGGCATTTTGGGAAAGGGAACATGTCTTCAATAACCATGTTTTGAATGAGAAAATTCGATTCTATACCAGATACCTGGATGATATTTTTATAATATTTGTAGGGGATGAAGCACTTGGTCAGAATATTGTTGAAATGTTTAATTCCTCTACTACCTTCTTAGAATTTACCTTCACTTTTAGTACCAGTGCCATTGCTTATTTAGACATATGTTTAGAGACGAAAATTGAACTGAAGGCATTTGTTTCTACTATCCATACAAAAACTACTTATTCCAATTCCCTCTTACATTTCACAAGTTGTCACCCGAATTTTCAAAAGAAATCAGTGGTTATAGGGCAACTTGTGAGAGCAGCCCGAATTGTTAGTCTCGATGCTGATTTTAAAAATGAATGTGAGCATTTGAAATCTATGTTCACACTGAGGGGGTACCCTCCTTCCCTTGTGGAATCATTAATAGGAGAAGTTACTTTTAAAAGGCACACGGGAGTATTTAAACCTATACTCAGTAGATCTTTTGTAACATCTTTGATTGGAGAACAATTAAATGTGAGTGTTTCACCAAATGCACCTAACCTATCCAATAACGGTTTACCTGACAATTCAAGGGTTATTAAAGAGAACTATCCTAGACTTATTTTAACCTTTAACATTGATAGTCACATTATAATTGACCTTGTTAGAAAGAACTGGGACATTTTTAAAACTAATTTGTCATTGTACAACAAATTGGGATCGAGGCCTGAAATTACATTCAGGAGAGGAAGAAATTTGAAAAATCTATTAGAAAAACCAGCACCTAGGTTTGTTAAAACCCCAGGTACCTTTAAATGTCAGAACTGTAATAGGTGTAGTAGTATTTTTGAGACAAATAAGTTTATTATTTCTGGAAGAACATATAATTTGAAACATAGAACCAACTGCAATTCCCGTATGGTGGTTTATCTAGCTATGTGCCAACATTGCCAGGGTTCTACATAGGTAAGACCGAACGTAGACTGCAGGATAGAATATATGAACATCTATATGCTATAAAGAAGGGCAAGTTAGAGAATGTGTTAGCTAAACACATTTCTCTATATAAGGACCATTCCTTTAAGTTCATAATAATTGATCAAATTATTGATAACCACCAAGGTGCCCCTCTTCATTTGTTACTTGAAGAGAAAGAATTGATGTGGCAGATAAAATTGAACTCTTATGCGTTTCCAGGTCTTAATGACCTGTGTTCAATTAGTTGCTTACTTAAGTTGAAAAGTTTAAGACGTTAGTCTTTTAACTTCAATGTAACTTGAAGAGAGTTTAAGAACTAAAGTAACCTTTGGGGGATACACTATGTTTAAAGAATGTTACTAACATGTTAGTAAAACAACACTTATTTGAATAAGGGTTCGTGGTACAAACTATATAGTTAATGTGTTTATTCATGTTTTTATGTTCACTTTTATTTTTATTTTTCAGGGTATGTCTTTAAGAGTAGATTGTCAGTAATTGATTTTTATTAATGTCAGCTGATGCTTTTAAATGGTATTTTAAGATGATAGTTTAGTTTCATTTTTGTAGTTCTGAAGAAGTCTACTGATGCTAGTAGACCAAAAGCGCTTTAACTTTTTAATAAAGAGTTCGTGTCTTACTTCCATTGGATTGGACTTACTTGGTGACTTGCAAAAGTTGATTTGGTGTTTTCTACAGTTTTCATACCTGGTTCGCTCATTTGGACTTTCTCAGTTATTTGTGGCTTTTGTGTGAAAAAGTAGTTGCTTAACAGCAAACTCATGCATATTTTCCAAATACTGTATGTATATAGACACACACACACACACACACACACACGCACACGCACACGCACACGCACACACACACACACACACACACACACACACACACACACACACAACTACCTCTCTATCTATACATCTATTTATATATGTATATCACATACCATTTTTAAATCAAATTTCATTTCTATCCCTTTGTAAGTCATTTCTGTTTTCTGTAATAACTCAGATCATATCCACTACTAATCACATGAACCCTTCTCTTTTTAACAGATTAGGGAAGTTCCAGTGGCTCATTTTTTAAATTACTACCCCCCATCTTTGTTCTAGTTTTATTGGTGCATGATCTGATATAGTTATTAGACAGGTCTTAAAGCTTTAAATAACATTCTCCTGATAAGTATAATGTGTATCCCATCTAGGCAAGTTATTGTACTCTGAGGAAGAATATGTACATTTTTTTTCTGAACCCCTGCTACTAAATTCAGATCTTCCATGCCAAATATTCTCATATATCTCTTCAAGATTAACATATTTTATTATATTTTTCCCTTCTGTGGCCCATTGATATGTACTCTCTATTGCAAATCAGGTTCTAGTAATTATCCATAACATAACATTCCCTACTGAAAGCTTATTATTTCTAACAAAATTGCCCAAAGATCCAAAAAGTAGTTTTAGGTGGATTATAAATACATGTCATTATATTCTTCCCCTCTGCCAGTAACTCCTTACTAACACAAATCGTCCATTATTCCCTTTTTTCATCTATCAGTAATGTAGCCTCTCTCACAATCAGCATCCTTACTCCCCTTTTCCACTGTCCCTAAAACTCTTCTAAATATTGATCCTGAAATCCTTTCTCTGTCAAATTCACACTTTCGTTTCTATTCAAATGCATATCCTGTACATTGCTATGTGTGTTCTACACCTCTTAATATAATTTAGCACTATCTACTTTGTGTTTATACCTAAAAGATCATTTACATTTCATCTCAGTATTGACAAAAGAGCCATTCTGATAAAATTTCTTTTTAATATATGTTTCAGATTATAGCTTACATGCATACACTAATGTATAACAGGCTGATCATATACATAATTGCTTCTTTTCATCTCTATTTGGACCTATGTCATATTTCACCAGACTTTTGTCTTCAGTAAAAATACTCAGACAAAAAATGCATTTTAAACCAGCAAAAAAATTTTAACTTTTGAACTACAGCCTTTGAGGGGAATACAGAGGAACATACACACCCTTAGGAGAAGTCATTTCATGAACTTATGTCTGTGGTTCTGCATGTCAGCCATTGGAGAAGAAAATAAGGCCAAAATATGAAAAAAATCCTGATGGCCCCCTGTGATCTGCTGTTATTGCTTGGGGGATGAATAGGGTGATTGATTGTGGGTGGATAGATAGCTGGCAAGTATTATAGTATAAAAAGGTATTTTTTTATTTTATTTTTTAACTGGTGAGTGAACTGGTTTACTGACTGTTTTCAGTTACAACCTGGGAAGAAACAAGAGAAACAACTTATAAATTATAGAAATTAAATAAAAAATATCAGCAACAAGTCATGTAGCAATAAAAATAAAAGTCTTATATAATGAAAAACAAATTGGAGTTATCAGTTTTGTAAATTAACAGAAAGCATCTTCTTTTGCAAGTTAACTGGGGAAGAGAAATGTATGCAGGAGAGTGCATGCTAGAATCATGACAGAGACTGTCTAGCCAGTACACTTGGCATTATTTTTTGAGGTGAACCTTTAAAGTCTTTCTAAATTCCAATACAGACTGATTATTTTTCACATCTGTAGGTAGTTACTACCTGGTGGCAGGACCGATCCCTGAGAAGGCTCTTTAACCTATCACTGTTTTGAAGGCAGGTATAATACTATCTTCTTGAGTATGCCTCTGGGAGTTATTCTGTTCCCTAATAAGTAGTTTACATCTCAATTGTGGGCAGTAACTTAATTTTAAGATTTTTAAAAGGAGGGAGCTAAGGAGTGTCATAGAAAGAAATGATATATTTTTTTTACTTTAGATACATTCATACATAGTTGCTAGGCTTGCAGTCCAGGAAATCATTGATGAGCCTATCCCAAATCTCCAGTTGTCCCCGATCACTTTCTGGCTAAGTGACTTGCTCAAGGTCAAACAGTAGGCAATTGAAGGCTTAGGGAGTTAAATTATGTACCACAGGAACTAGTTCATTAACAGTGCCCAGCCTTAACCGTCTGTGCCAGCTGCCACATATTGCTGAAATTATGATGGTATATTTCAAATATTGTAATATGGATTTCGTATATTATAAAACAAATGAAACACGTGCATTTCTACAACATGTACTCTTTATTTTGGTGATAAAGTCAAATAGACATTTTTGTATTGCTTTGATATGTATGATTTGTGCTACAAAATCTCATGTTTCAATAAGCATTGTCCCTCTCTGGGCATCTTTAAAGGTAGTCATCATACTCTCTCCCACCCTGTGTTATTTTACTCTGCCATTTCTGAGATTACCTTTACTTGGGGAAAAAGCACATATATGCACAAAAACAAGTATTTGCCTTTCTCCTTCTTTCTTAAGCAAATTCAGAGGAAAGCACGTTTAACACACAGCTCCAAACTGGCCAGTTCTTTGTGCCTTGGCAGAAGAAGCGGCTCTTGTTTTACTTCTGTTACTTAATCTTTCTCTTCTTATTTTGATATAAGCACAGCAGAACTGCCAGATCAGTAAGATCACAAAGAGGATTACTGGCCTCGTACAGATGCCCTACACTGACCGTCTCAAAAAACTCCAGCTTTACTCCATAGCATATCACCTACTCCAAGGTGATCTCTGCCTAACATATAAAGCTATGTCAAACCCAGAGCTGTTGGACATGCTACACCTAAAGAAATCCCAATCCCTCCGAGCTACATGCTCTAGGGACCTAAACCTTGTCACCATAATAAACAGGACATGCTGGAGGGATAGATTCCTGTCCCAGAGACTTCCCATACTCTGGAACAGGCTACCCATCTATGTCAAGCAAAGTTCTTCATTAGCACTCTTCAAGAAAAATCTTTATGAGTGGATGGGAAATAGGAAATACACCCCGAGGATCACTTCTGTGTCTCTGCTCAACAGTGGCACAGGAGAATAACTTTCTTGGGTGGCGTAAGCCAGGGAACCTTGTTGGCTAGGCTTAAGTAGGCCCTTGGGCCGATAGCCTAGTACCTACCTATGAACCTATGTTGCCTAAAATAGAACTTCATATATTTATTTATACGCAGTAATTTTTTTAGATTTATTTTATCAACATATTTTTCAGCAGACAGTATCAATAAAATTCATAACAGACCAACAAAACAAGTATACAAGAAAGGGAAAGAGACTGGCAATAATATGTCTGATACACCAACAGCTAAATATTTTTACAAACAGTAGTGCTGTGAACAGAGAGTTGCATACATCTATAAAATAATTTCCCCACATACTCTTCTAATCAACCCAATCAACAAACAGTTTCTTAAACTTACTTAGCTTTCATATGGCAGGAGTATTTCTAATGATAGTTATAAAATGATTAACAAACGTTCTACAATGCTAACTACAGATATTCAAGATATACTATGTGATAACTGATGAAAGTGTTAATACTTATGACCTGCAGTCCATCATATCTTTCCCAAATACACTGAGCAAGAGCTGAAGTCACTCCAGACAAAAACTATATATAACACAAATCATTCAACTTATTATTCAAAAACTCCCATAAAAGTATCCCTACCTTATAGCTCCAAATACATGTAGTACATAGAGTGTTACAATTGCACTTCATATTCAGGAGAAAGACAAATTTGTTAAGCAACTTTTAGTCCTATTAAATTCTAGTATCATTCTAGAATATCAAAAGCTACTACCAGAGAATAATGATAGGAAGTCTGAACAACTTTAAAGCTATTATGCATTCCAGACTACCACATTATCTGTCTTGTATATGGAGGCAGTTAAAGCTCCATTTCATGTAAAAAAAAATATCCTGTCAGCACTTACATATTTTTAGATTGTTGAAAGGTTTAAAACAGTTAAATCTCTATGACTTGAAACAATGATGATGATTGAAAAATCATAACCAATATTCTCAAAATTTATATTAACATTCACTTCTTAAATTTCACTTCATTCTGCTCTCAAATTGAATGGCTTGACATCCATTTCTGGAACATATAATAATTTGGTTCTTATCAGGTACTCAATCTTAATCTTTTATATAAAGTATCACAGATATATCCCAAAGTAATAGCCTCTTCTGTGTTCTCCACATAAAGAAGTCTCCTCACCTTTATATTCCCTAGCTATACTGTTGCCTTTTTATGGTATAGATTTAGGGCTGTGAGCATGGTGAAGATGCAAATGAGGTGTGAGCTCATTAGAATTGTTGAATCCCAAATACTTGGCTCTGTGTATCAGATGTAAACATAATACAGGCACTCCCTCAGTGTCGGTCGCTAATGGATTGCAAATGTGAATGATTATTAGTAGTGAGAAAGAAAATTAGCAAAAATGCAGACTGCCCAACCTCCAGTGGGTTTGTCAGGTTAGATTTACAAAATAATTTTATCAAGGTTGGAAATGTAAGTAAGTATCACAAAATTCACAGGTTCTGTTCATTAACATCCAACCTCCCCTTCATTTGTTGACACCTGTATATTATTGCCATTTTCCTGGTAATATCCTCACACATTTTAAGGACAATGATATAGAATGCCTTACAGACTGCATGTCTCAGATTACTGGTCAGATAAGATAAGAATTAACAACAAACACAGAGAAGTAAGGCAGAACTATATATCTGAAGTAGGAGATTCATTTGTCTGCAACCTGTGGGTTATGGATCCGATATCGGATCCGAACCGGCATGGTTTTCCAGCTATGGATCCGAGCTCTCAGCTCCTCCCCTCACCCATAATGCCCTGCTCTCCCTACATGACCTCAGATCTAGTTTGCCGCGCTGGTAACCAGGTCTTGGATTTTGAGCTCTTCAGCTAAGTGAATTTTTCTACTTAAAGATAGCTTTATTTTGAGTAGTTTTTGTCATATTTGAATGATTGTGTTAGGTTCCCCTTTATAATTTGATATTTTCAGCTTAAAATTTGTATTTTTAATATAACATTTAGTTTATACCCTCCCCTCGCTGGTCGGAGTTTTGTGTGAGTGTGTTGTGTGGGGCCTTGTGTTTATACTAGTTTATTACTAGTCTCTGTCTTTATTTTTTTTTTCTTGTTTAAAAAAAAAAAAGACTTTAATTATGTCTGATATGGCCCCTAAGGCAATTTTCTCGAAATGCTCCAAGTGTGGCCATAAGCTTTCCCTTGCTGATGGCCACACTTGGTGCGTTCGATACCTTGGGGTTGATCACCTCACTTCTGGATGTTCCATTTGTGCAGGGTTCAACCCCAGGGCATTGAAGGAGCGGAGGTCGAAGCTGGTCATGGCGGGACTTTTGCCCCCAGACTTGGCTTCGGCTACCGCTCCTTCGGGGGGTACCGTATCTATGGCTCCCTCCTCTCCGGCTCCCCCTCCTCCACCTGGGACTCAACCTCCCTCTAGTGGTTTGGAGGAGAGGGAAGCAAGAAAGAAGGACCGGAGGGACAAGCACCATAAGCGGCGGGCTGAGACCTCTGTCTCGGCCCCGCCTGCCAAGCGGGCTTCTCCTCCGGCCTCCTTGTCTGCTGGTTCTCCCCCTCCTCGGCTCCGGTCACCTGTGTGCTTCTCTCCGGGACCTGAGGAGGAAGAGACCCGATCTCCGTCGAGGCTATCGAAAAGGCACTCAAGGCCTACCTCGGTAGCCTCGTCGAGATCCACGTACAGTTTATCTGATGCTGATCTGGACCGGATGATGAGAAGGTTCATCCAGGCCCAGATGCAGATGGGAGTGCTCTTGCCTCCCCCCCTTCTAGGGGGGAGCTCGACCCCTTTCTTTAAACCTATTGCTCCTTCTCCGACCTGCTACCCGGGTTCGGAGCAGTTGGAGCCGAGCAGCCGAGCCAGGGTGGGTCGGCGCCGATAGTACTGGGTACCGGATCCGACCCTGCCCTCGAGTGCTTCGGATCTGACCTCTCGGAGCCTGGATCCGAGCTTCGGGTCCGGGGGGATCAGTGCTCCATCGGCGCCGTCGGTGTCGGAGCGCACTGTCCCCTCGGATCCGAGTGCTTCGTGCCGGCTCCGATCCACTCTTCGGATCCTAGGGGAGCCGATTGTCAGATCCTTTGGTCGAGGTCGGCTCCTCGGCTTTTGATGTAGTGGAGAGGGCCCTGTTGAGGGTTTCCGGACCCCGGCACTTGCTTCGCCCGTCCCACGCTCCATCTGCACTGGGCCAGGCTTCCACCATCCGGCCACTGGGACAGCCCGCTTTGCCCCAAGTTGTTCCTTTGGAACATGACACCGCTGCGAGGAGTCCTCTGACAGCCCCGGAGGATGCCCTCGCAAGCATACGTGCAAAGGAGGCACATAGACTCCCCCGAGTCTCTCACTGAAGACACGGATTTGGAGGAAGGGGAAGGCTCCCCAAGATCACCCCCCGAGGATGTCTCCTTTGGAGACATCATGGAAATGCTTCGCATAAGGGGGGGGTGGTCTGCCCCCAAGTCTTCCTCGGACGAGTCCGTGTTCTTGGAGGCATTTGAAGCAGGCCCGTCTACCTCTTGGGTGTCCCCTCCTGCCGACCCCCTGGTGGACCTGATTATCACCAGGGCATGGAAGGAACCGGACACCATGGAGCCAATCCCAAAAAGGCCAGACCATATACTTAGTCCCCCGGCTGACCGTGCCCACTGGTGTAAGGGGCCTCCGGTAGATGCCATGTTGACGGCGGCAGCCACCAAGAGGGAACTTGCTCAGGAGAGCCCCTCAGTCCATCCCCCGAGCAAGGAGTCTCGGATGATGGACCGCTTGGGGAAGCGGTTGTTTAGTTCAGCGACCTTTTCAGTGAGGGCGCTGAACTACCTGGCACATGTGATTAGGATGCAGCGCGATCTCATCAAGGAATACGCTGCATCCCCCCCAGAGTCCATGTCGGAGGAGGACAAATCATTGCACTCCACCCGTATGGCCAATCTCAGGTCCGTGACTAACACCTCTATGCGGTTACTTTCCCATGCTATGGAAGGAGCCGCTAGAGCCGCAGGGGCAGGCCTAGTTACTAGACGTCAGGCCTGGCTCCGTCATTGCGATTTCACGGAGCCCTTCAAGGCGTCATTCGCGAACGCTCCCTTCGATGGTTCTGCCCTCTTTGGCAAAACTGTTCGCAAATCTTTAACCCAGAGCGAGAAGGATGGGAAGACGCTGTCTGCCATCGGAATCCGCTTCTCTGTGCCTCAGAGGCCCTATTCTAGGAACCAAAAGGGCCAGAAGAAGATGTGGTTCCAGAAGTCGCAGCAGTCCCAACACACTCCGGACAACCAGTCCTTCCGTGGCAGAGGAGGACAGGGAGGGCGCCGCCCCAGGGGCAGAGGGGCTCCCAGGAACTTCGGGTCCAGAGAACCTTTCTTTGAATGGCCCGCGCAGCAGCCCTGAAGGGTTGCCCGGCTGCTCCACTCTGGAGGCAGTCGGGGGACGTTTTTCGGAGCACCTAGCGGCATGGGAGTCCATAACATCAGACCGCTGGGTCCTCCGCATCATATCCAGAGGATACCTCATCCCATTTCATCACATTCCAAAATTGAAGTCCCTCCCCGACGTTCCACCCGATCAGTGGGAGGCTGCTTTAGCAGAAATTGGCCATCTGCTAAAGAAAAGTGCCATCCAGCCCGTCCCCCCAGACCAGATCGGATCAGGTTTCTACTCCAGGTTCTTTTTAGTGCCAAAAAAGACGGGGGATCTAAGACCAATATTAGACCTTTCACTCTTGAACCTGGCAGTTCCCAAGGAGAAATTCCGAATGGTTACCTTACAGTCCATTCTCCCCCTTCTGGGAGAAAATCACTGGATGTGCTCTATAGACCTCAAGGATGCGTACTACCATATCCTAATGGACAGACGCTCCAGGAGGTTTCTCCACTTCCAGCTGGGAGCCAGTCACTACCAATTCCGGGTCCTTCCCTTTGGTCTCACCACAGCCCCCAGGGTGTTCACCAAAGTATTAGCAGTGGTAGTGGCCCACCTGAGGCTTCAGGGGGTACAGGTCTTCCCTTACCTGGACGACTGGCTCCTCACCGCCCCAACAAGGCATCTACTGTTATTGGCGCGAGATTCCTTTCTCCATCTAGCTCCCTGTCTGGGCATCACAATAAATGCAGAAAAGTCCAACCTAGCCCCTACGCAGTTCATAGATTTTATAGGTGCCAGGTTAGACACGAGACAGTTAAGAGCCTTCCTCACTGTGGACAGAATTCAGAATCTGCAGCTCCAGGTGCAGGCCATCCTCCACTCCAGCTCAGTTCCGGCGGAGTTGGTCCTGAGGGCTCTAGGGTCCATGGCAGCAGTGATAGCTCTTCTTCCTCTCGCCAGATTCAATATGCGGGTCCTTCAATGGACACTCCTAGTTCAGTGGTCTTATCTTGCTCTTCCTATGCATCATCCCATTGCGATCAGCAAGGCTTGCAAGCGGTCCCTCCTGTGGTGTCTTCACTCACAACATCTCCACGGAGGCCGCTCCTTTTGTGCTTCTCCCCCTCTCACCACGGTGACCATGGACACCTCCCGCCTTGAGTGGGGGGGGGCATTTTGTAGGCCGGACCGTCCAAGGCACGTGGAACGATTCAGAGACCTTACTGCATATCAATGTTCTAGAGATGAGAGCAGTGCTCTTGGCGTTGCAAGCACTACAGGTCTTTCTCCCTTTGGGAACTATTGCAATTCAGTCGGACAACATGTCTGTCGTCTGGTATATCAACAAACAGGGGGGAACCAGGTCTTACCCTCTTTGTCGAGAAGCCATGAGAGTGTGGGAATGGGCAATCTCCACCAACCGCTTTCTCATCGCAACGCATATTCCGGGTTGGTCCAACATCCTTGCGGACAAACTCAGTTGCACCATTCTCTCCCCTTACGAGTGGTCTCTCAATGCACAGGTAGCGAAACGCATCTTCGCACGGTGGGGAACTCCTTGTTGCGATCTCTTTGCGTCTCCCTCAAACACCAAGTGCGACAGTTTTTTCGCTCTAATTCCTCCTCCCGGAGATACCCCAAGAGATGCTCTGGTGCATGCTTGGCCCCCCGGTCTTCTTTATGCTTACCCCCCTTTGCCTCTGATGCTCCAAGTTCTTCAGAAAGCCTCTCGGTTGGGGTGCAGAATGATTCTCATTGCCCCATACTGGCCTTGACAGATCTGGTTCCCTTTCCTAAGGTCTCACTCGGTGAATCCTCCTTGGATTCTAGATCCCATTCCGGATCTGATATCTCACCCATCCCATCTATCAACCCCGAATCTGGACAACCTGAAGCTGACTGCTTGGCTGCTCCAGTTCCACTCCTAATCAGGACTCCTGGTATTTCATCTCCAGTTAAGGCCATCCTGGTAGCAGCCCATAAACCATCTACCAGGAAAGTTTACCGCAGCAAGTGGAAACGATTCTCCATTTGGGCGGAGCGGCAAGGTCTAGACCCCTTCACAGTTCCCCTTCCTCAGGTGCTTGACTTCCTAACCACTCTTTTTAACGATGGTGCCAGCAGTTCTACGGTCAAAGTGCAACTTGCGGCAATTTCTCACTATCATATTGGTCAAGACTCCAGTCCTCTGATGTCTGCCAAATTGTGTAAGATTTTTCTAAAAGGTACTTTTCTCCTCAGACCCCCTGTGAAGCAAGTGGTTCCTCCTTGGGACCTATCATTAGTTCTTCAGGCCTTGACCGCTCCCCCCTTTGAACCTGCGGCTACGGTGGATTCAAAATTTTTATCTTTCAAGACGGCCTTCTTAGTAGCCATTACCTCGGCCAAAAGAGTTTCAGAACTTCAAGCCTTATCCGTTAAGCCTCCTTACTTGGTCTTTCATCCGGACCGTGTATACCTCAGGACCAACCCGTCCTTTCTTCCTAAGGTAGCTTCTGAAGCAAATATTAATCAATCCATTAACCTCCCTGTTTTCTTTCCTAAATATCAAAACAAAGGTGAATACAAGCTACATTCCTTAGATGTTCACAGGCAACTTAGATTTTATCTGAACAGGACAGCTGGTCATAGGCAATCCGACCAGTTGTTTATTTCCTTTGCTAAATTCAATTTGGGTAAACCAATTTCCAAAGTCTCCTTATCACGCTGGATTTCGCAGTGCATCTTATTGGCTTATCAAGCTTCTGGAAGGCCCTTTTGGACCGAAGGAATGCATGCCCATTCAACCCGGTCAGTTTCTACTTCAGCGGCCTTTAAAGCTAGGATTCCTCTGGATGACATTTGTTCAGCAGCCACTTGGGCTTCATCTCATACCTTTATTTCCCACTACAAGTTGGATATTACATCTAGAGGTAGAGCATCCTTTGGCTCCGCGGTGCTCCGGAATATCCTTCCATGATGGCCGCCCAAGATTCAGGTAGCTGGGGACTCTGTCCCACAGGTTGCAGACAAATGAATCTCCTACTTCAGATTTAGAAGTTATGTACTCACCATAATGTTCCATCTGAGTAGGTGTATTCATTTGTCTGCAACCATCCCACCCTCCTATCCCCCTGGCCTTGTCAGTTTCCTGCATAGTATGTGTTACCCTTTCCAGGGTATGCTGATTTATGGCAAACTCGATCTGAGGTCATGTAGGGAGAGCAGGGCATTATGGGTGAGGGGAGGAGCTGAGAGCTCGGATCCATAGCTGGAAAACCATGCCGGTTCGGATCCAATATCGGATCCATAACCCACAGGTTGCAGACAAATGAATACACCTACTCAGATGGAACGTTATGGTGAGTACATAACTTCTAATTTTGCAAACAATAGTCATAAATGGTTGTGTGATTACTCAGTGCACCACAACTGAAAGTAATACATGCACAAATAACTGTCAAATGGTTTGTTAGTACTATGGATGATGTTGTAGTTGGTTGTATGCAGAATTATTTCAGTTCCCTGTTGCACAGCTGTTTGTGTGGCAAAGAGGGATAAGATATTCTTACTGTATTCTGAAGGTTCATTGGAGTGAAAGTTCAAATGCAGACCTACCTGAAAATATTTCCTGTGTACTAACAAACATTTCGCAGTATTTATTTCACAGATTGCTTTTTTTCATTTTAACTACTTTCTCCTTTTATTTATTTATTTTTTACTTTTCTTTTGCCAATGTTTGTGCAGTGTGTGGCTTAGTGCAAACATGGGAAACAGAGAAAATGAATGTGAAGTTTGTCTGTTCTTATCTCTTTTATGTGAAACTTAGTAGTGTGCAAACCAGGACTAGTGGCCTACACAACAATCAGACAGAACACCTGCAGACAGGATGCCTGTAAAAGTGTAAAGGTCAAAAATGATACACTGTTGCAGTTTTTGCTTTCCATCACACAACACCACTAAGCAACATTGCACAGCAGTTAGCAAGGTTCCCCAACACCTGCAGACAGGATGCAGACAGTCAATAATTGAAAACAAATGCATTCAATTAATTCTGTTTGGTACTGCACAAACATGCTAAGTGGGATTGCACAGTGATTAATACAGAGAACTTAAGAATGAGTTGGAAATTATGGAACTGTCACATAACTAGTCCTGTGGCAGCAGGTATAAGTGTAAGGCTGGAAAATGGATGGTCCTGAGCTCTAGTACAGGGTGTGCAACCTATTTTTAACTGTTATGGCAATGCAGTTTACAGTAATGAACTGAAAAATATATAACTTTTATTTCAACAAACAAAAAGAAACAAGCACACTTTATAAACATGTCTTGGAGAAGCAGGGGCACAAATTCAAAATTTTATATGGCTTTTTATGGCTTTTTATATGTGAATATTTATATATATTTTAGACATTTTAATATTCTATTTCCTAAGACTATGCACTTTTATTTGTCAGTTTTCTTGGAGGTTGGGTACACATGTTGGTGATGTAATTTAAATAAATGTATAAGTACTAGTTACTTCTAATCAGCTGGTGCTGTGGTACTGTCTGGGAACAGTGACAGAGGTGGGGATTTCATCACCCACCAGGAGATTTCAGGGTTGGTGCATAGGGTTGCATACAACACCACTGGTGTACACCTGTGCTGGATGGAGAGGCTGTTCTCATTCATTGTACATAGAATGAAGAGAAGACATCAAGCACTTCAGCAACTGGTGGAGTAAGGGGGCAGTGATGATAGTCCACTGGGTGATGACTAGAGTCTCACTGTCTCCATATTTGATGGGCATGAGCCTGGGTTGTCCCCTCATTCACCCCAGTCATGGTACCCCCCAACCTTTTGAGTCCCTTACCATCCCTGTGTCTTGTCTTGTTTGTTTGCAATTGCTTCCTCACCTACCAAACTTATCTGACCTAAAATACCAGCATCCCTTACCCAACATTCCTCTCTTACTAAATTAAAAGAACATGGGCACCTGTCCCACAAAAAAAATATCTAGCAATCATATCTTTCCATTTCACATGCATCTACTTGACACACTTCATTCAGTCCATTTGGATATACAACATGATTACATTGTTGTAGAAAAATGCTGGGAATGACAACAATAAAGGATGGTGTGCAACAAAGATAATCCACTTTATGTAAAGCTGGCAACTTTTTCAAAAGCTAAAAAAGCAGCGTAGCCCGTTTATATTAAACCTCTTTAATAAATGAACCAAATAAATGATTACATTGTTGTCACCTCCCTTTCTGGAGGTGACAGTCCAAAATCAGCTAACATTCCACACATATTTCAGTTTACACTGTTGAAGAATTTGATAGCTATGTTTCTGTCCTCCCTCCTTTACATTCCAGTATTACTATCCCTTTGTTTGTCCCCCGCTTGCTCCCCATTTCACCATTTTTCTATCTACCCCACATTAGTACCTATAATCTGGTCAAAAAATAGAATCACACACACAACACATATAAGTACCAGAAAAAGCAATGGATCCCTTCACATTTTGGTTTGTATGTTTGCATGGAGTTTGGCATCACTTTGCAATGCCAAATGACAGTGAATGGCTCTACAATGCTGTAGTTAGCTCCATGCAATGCTGCTTAACCCTGCTGTACTACATCAACACAGACTGACACATGCTGACTGTACTATAAAGAATAATGTCATTGCATTATCACTGTTTATTTCAAAGTATTACATAGACCTGGATTTGAACCCAGTATCATCTGGGCTCAAAAAGCAATGTATCAATACCTTTTTACCTGTTCCTCAGAATCAGCTAAACAGCAGGTATGTTTCATACACTCAATATTAACTCTTAGAATTTTAACAGCGAGGCTCGGGTCTGTACACTGCTTAACTACATGCAAATGGGAAAAGTAATGTAAATGTGTATCTCTTAAACACAAACACTTCTCCAGTCATCAAGCAAACCCGTTGCTCATGGCTGAGCTGTGCAAAGTCACTATTATCATGTATTAGTGTGAATTACTGTCCATTTACTCTTCATGCCATGAAACTACATGTAGAAACATAACAAGCAATAACTCACATATTTACAATGCAGCTATGTGTTTCCTACCCCCATGCTCTGCAACCTCGGTATCTCAGTAGTTGTTCACAAATATATCAACTACAATACATAAATTAATCACAAATGTTGTGTAATATGCAATGCACATCAATCTGGTAACATGCAGAATTAGAACTATCTTCACAGCTGAACATGCCTACAAACCCATCAACTGACTCTGGGAACTATCGACCCATGTGCCTAACCATCCTTATCTTGGAAGGCTATGGAAAGAATCATCATGAACCTAATCCACAAGAACATAGGTGACCTTCAAACTCTTGACCTAAGCCACTTTGGTTTTGTCAAGGGTAGAGCTTGCTTATTAAACCTAGTGGACATTTTTGATAATGTCACCAAAGCCCTTGACACAATCTCCCATTAAGATATCAAAGAGAAACTCTCCTATCTGGGGATTGAACCATACATTACTAGATGTGTAGCCAACTGTCTCACTGACAGAACACACACTGTCAAAGTTGGGGAGTCCACCTCCACCAGTACTCTAGTTACCAGTAGAGTCCACAAAGATCTGTGCCGGGTCCTCTACTGTTTGGAAACAATTTCTTTGAAGTCCAGGTAAAGGTGGATTGCCTGTGGTTTACCAGTTTTGCAGATAACTGTAAACTGGGTGCAATCACAGAGAATCCCCCAACAATGTAAACATATTACAGAAAGGGCTGACACAGACTGCAAAACTCGCAGGCTGAATCTTAACGCAAAAACAAATGTCATTGTCCCATTTGCCAAAGAAGCAGCCCCTGCTGATTATGATATAGATAGCACCCCTCTAAGCTCAAACTCAGTGGGGCAAAACATGTGAGCAAAGGTTGATAGCAATCTAAACTTTGATCACCATGTGTCCATAGCGGTAAGAAAAGCATTCTTCTATACCATGCACCTCATAAATAAGGGCATCACATACAAGATCAGGGAGGTCATAACTCCCCTGTACTCTAACCTTATCAGACCAATAATTGAGTAAAATACTCCCTTCTATATGTACCTCACCAGACACTTGCAGCAACTGGATAGACCACAGAGGTTTCTGACCAAGAGAATCCAGGTTCTCCAAAACATGACATACATGGAAAGACTGAAAGCCATGTCTGTGTACTCAGTATCATACAGGCTTCTGACAAACAAACTGTGCCTAGCCTACAGAGCAGTCTCAGACCTCCCAACATCTTCTTTCCAACATCCACTGCTGATGTCATCCACTATACGTTTTTCTGCAGCCTTGTAAATATCAGACTTGTAAAGTGGCACTTGCATAAAGTACTGAGCTCGGTAGTATATGGACTTAGATAGGTAAGGGGTTCTGTTCTCACTGCAGTCAACTGTGGCTGTGTGTGTGTGTGTGTGTGTGTGTGTGTGTGTGTGTGTGTGTGTGTGTGTGTGTGTGTGTGTGTCTGCCTAGCCAGAAGAGCAAAAGTGTGTATCCTACAGTTACCACTCCAATCCCATAGATTGATAGTAGTTTGACACTTGCACATATCTACACATCTAAAACCAAATAAGCCAACAAACTGTGTAAAAACAACAAGGCGAGAAAGAGACGGAGCGATCTAAATGAAAACTGACTGTTTAATAAGCGCTTTCGGAGCAGACAATACCTCTCCTTCTTCAGACAAAGTGCAAACCAATTAAGCCACATTTTATATAAAAAAGTAAAAAACTCAATTATTCAATTAAAACCATTACACCATAAATATTCTTAAAGAAAAACAAGGACATATAATACCAAGTGTATGAAAAGGCACATTACAAGACAGCAGCTTTTTTAAAGCATCTCTAAACTCCAGAATCTGAAAAACCTTACCTAATATAATGCATTACAAACGAGCCTAATGTATAAGAAACATTCATTTAAATATATAATAAGCTAATATTAATATTAACCTTGCAGCACTCAGGGCGAGAAACCAAGTGTATCAGTAAAAATAATAACAACAATAAACAAAACCTAGTTAAATATTGCCAAAACTATGTAGTTAGAAAACTTGCAAAAAACTATGACTTCTAACAGTCATTTATCAAAAATGACTAACTACTATTTACCTAAAATACTATATTAATATAAATAAAATGGTATACTAAAGATATATAAAACACATTATATATGTTATCCTAAAAGAAAATTGCATTCCAATATTAATTAATAAGTAAGGGCTTAAAACCCAAGCTTATAAAATTACATGCAGGGTGACTACCTCTTCAGGGCAAGGTATTTAAGAATACATTTAACAGAGACATACTCATTAAGCCCTGGAGGTATATACGCTGCGGTTCTAATTTGCCAAAATAGTTCTTCCATTTCCAATTTTAGTTGCCAGGGTCCACCTCTCTGGTCAACTATTACATGTTTTTAATATGGCAAATTTGAGCTTATGTTTTGGAAACTCTATAGTATGCCTTGCCAGGGCATTGGTGGTATCATTCTTGCTAATGGCATACTGATGTTTATAGATGTGCTACTTAATTTTTCTTTCTGTTTTTCCTATATAGAAAGCAGCGCATTCTTGGCAACAAGCTGAATAGACCACTCCTTTAGTTCCACAAGTGTACTTGCCATGAATTTTATAATTCTTATCTCTAATTTTAACCTGGCACTCAGTACTTAAATGCCTACACTGTTGGCATGCCCCACATCTAAACATACCTTTAGTCCTACTTTGTGTAGCCTTGTTTGAATTTTCGAGAAGCGCTTTAAGATTAGCACCTCTCCTATAGGTTATTTTAGGTTTATCTCCAAACAATTTCTTTAACCCACTGTCTTCAATAATTAGGGCCCACTTTTTATTTAAAATTTCTCTTATAAGAGAATAATCAAGACTATATGTGCACAAAAAACTAGTGTGAAAACTTTGTGTTTCAGTCCTGATGATATTATAACATTAGCCATCAACTTCCTCATTACTGTCAAGAATATTGCTAAACAGAAGAGGTTTAAAATGGCCTATTTGGCTCTTAAAAGTGACTTCGGCAGAGATTTTTGCCACCATGGATGAAGGGTAACCTCTGTTAACGAACATAGATTCCAAAAGTTCACATTCATCAAAGAAATCGGTTTCATCAGAAACCATCCTAGCTGCCCTCACCATCTGGCCTTTAACCACTGCTCTTTTTTGATGGCACCTACACATCCATTTCATGCAGGCCTCCCAACACCTTCTCTCCATCATCCATTGCTGATGTCATCCACTATAAGTTGTCCTGCAGCCTTGTAAAAGTCAAACTTGTGCCCTGGCACTTGTATAAAGAACTGAGCTCTGTAGTCTGTGTATTTAGATAGGCAGGGGTTCTGTTCTCACTGCAGTCAGCTTGGGGTGTGTGGTTCTGCAGTTGCTTGAAATTAGAGAGTGCCTTTTACACCAGCATGTGGGACACTGCTATTACTATATTCTCCTCACTAGACACTGCTCATGTCATCAGCTATAAAGTGTTGTCTGAGACACTCCAATTCAGACTTGAGCTATGGCACATGCCTTCAATAAAAGGTTCTGTAGTGTATACACTTTAGGGGTTCTGTTCTTACTATAGTCAATTGCATATATTTGTGCAGTTGCTTGATGTTTGAGTGAGCCTTTTACACCAGCATGTGGGACACTGTTATTATCATATTGTCCTCACCAGACACTGCTGATATAATCAGCTATAAAATGTTGTCTGAGACACTCCAAGTCAGACCTGAGCTGTGGCACTTGCCTTAAATACAGAGTTCTGTAGTCTGTGTACTTAGACAGGTAGAGTTCACCAGCATGTTGTTTACATCATAAGTTATGCCATCATATTCAGATCTGAGGATTATATAACAGCACTGTACTCAAACCTCATCAGAACACTAATAGAGTATAATGCTGCCTTTTGCATGTACCTCATCAGGCACATGCATCTGATGGAGAGACCACAGGGGTTTCCCACCAAGAAAACATACGGCCTACAAACAATGCATGATGCATGTGTATGACTGAAAGCTATGTCACTGTAATCTGTAGAGTATATGATGAGGTGACTTCTGCCTGGCCTCCAGGCCAGTCTCTGATCCTGCCATGATGGGAATCATGCACATCCACAAATCAAGATGTAGGTGATGACATCAGCAGTGTCTGGTGATGAGAATATGGTAATAGCAGTGGGACACAGAATCAATGTGCTGTACCAAAATCACAGACTGCATGAGTCAGTTCAGCCACCTTCCTGACATGGTTGAATACACACTGCAACACACCCTCCACACAGACTATGTTCCTATAGAAGGGTGTACATCAACATGCATCCATCTGAGTTAGGGAGGGACAGCACCTAATGCATGTATAGATATATCCTGACTGTCCTGTTCTGTGAGCATTTCTGACCTACAAACATCAATAGGCCTGCAGATCCAACTGCATTGCACCTGATATCTATGTACATCACTGGCCTGCAGATCCAAGGGCATTGCACCTGATACCTACAAACATCACTAGACATGCTGATCCAAGTACATTGCACCTGATACCTATGAACATAACTAAGCCTGCAGATCCAAGTGGATTACACCTGATACCTATCAACAGCAGATCCAAGTGCATTACACCTGATAGATATGGACATCACAAGGCCTGCAGATCCAAGTGCATTGTACCTGATACCTATGAACATCACTAAGCCTGCATTTCCAAGTGCATTGCACCTGATAAATACAAACATCACTAGCCCTGCAGATCCAACTGCATTGCAACTGATAACTATGAACATCACTAGTCCAGATCCAAGTGCATAGCACCTGATAGCTGTGTACATCACTGGCCTGCAGATCCAGGTGCATTGCACCTGATACCTACAAACATCACTAGGTCTGCAGACCCAAGGGCATTGCACTTGATAGCTCTGTACATCACTGGCTTGCAGATCCAAGTGCATTGCACCTAAAACTAACAAACATCACTAAGCCTGCAGATCCAAGTGCCTTGCACCTGATACCTATGAACATCAGTAGGCCTGCAGATACAAGTGCATTGCACCTGATAGCTGTGTACATCACTGGCCTGAAGATCCAAGTGCATTGCACCTAAAACCAACAAACATTACTAGGCCTGGAGATCCAAGTGCATTGCACCTGATAGCTGTGTACATCACTGGCCTGCAGATCTAAGTGCATTGCAACTGATACCTAAAAACATCACTAGGCCTGCAGATCCAAGTGCATTTCACCTGATACCTATGAACATCACTAGGCCTGCAGATCCAAGAGGATTGCTCTTGATACCTATGGACATCACTAAGCCTACAGATCCAAGTGCATTGCACCTAATACCTACAAACATCACTAGGCCTGCAGATCCAAATGCCTTGCACCAGACACCTATGAACATCACTAGGCCTGCAGATCCATAGCATTGCACCTGACACCTACAAACATCACTAGGCATGCATATCCAATGCATTGCACCTGAAACCTACAACCATCATTGGGCCTGCAGATCCAAATGCATTGCACCTGATACCTATGAACATCACTAGACCTGCAGATCGAAGTGCATTGCACTTGATAACTATGTATATCATTGGGCCTGCAGATCCAAGTGCATTGCACCTGATATCTATGGACAACACTAGGCCTGCAAATGCAAGCGCATTGCAGCTGATAGCTATGGACATTGCTAGGCCTGCATATCCAACTACATTGCAACTGATACCTACGAACATCACTGGCCTGCAGATCCAAGTGCATTGCACCTGATACCAATGAACATCACTTAGCCTGCAGATCCAGTTGCATTGCATCTGATACCTACAAACATCAACAGGCCTACAGATCCAATTGCATTGCACCTGATAGCTATGCACATCACTAGGCCTGCAGATCCAAGTGCATTGCAGTTAATAACTATGAACATATCTAGGCCTGCAGATCGAAGAACATTGCACCTGATACCTATGAACATCAGTAGGCCTACAGATCCAAGTGTATTATACCTGATACCTCAGAAAACCATTAGGGCTGCAGATCCAGCTATGGACATCACTAGGCCTGCAGTTCCAAGTGCATTGCACCTGATAGCTATGGACAGTACTAGGCCTTCAAATGCAAGTGCATTGCAGCTGATACTTATGAACATCACTAGGCCTGCAGATCTAAATGCATTGCACTTGTTAGCTGTGTATATCACTGGCCTGCAGATCCAAATGCATTGCACCTGATACCTACAAACATCACTAGACCTGCAGATCCTCGTATATTTCACCTGATATCTATGAACATCACTAGGCCTGCAGATCCAAGTGGATTGCACCTGATACTTATGGATATCAGTAGACCTGCAGATCCAAGCTAAGCACTTGCTCCTACAGTACTTATCACCTCGATACAGCACTCTTGTTATAGAAAGCACCCCAAAGAAAGCAAACCCCATTTCTCGGTCACCCACATCCCCAAAACCTTTTTTTAAGTTTTTCTGTCTATTCCTTCTAGCATGTCGAGAGATCAGTTGCTAACATCCTCTCCTGCTCAGCTGGTGAACCTGGGATTATTGAGGCAATGTTACAATTGCCTCATGTACACAGACAACCCTCTCCTCCTCCCACAAAACACAAATACATGCGAGAGATGCAACTATACGGCCAAACTGGAGGCTGAGCTCTCTCAACATAGGACTGGCAAGACCAGACAGGAGGAGAAGGTAACCACACACACTATAGACCCAGTCTCACATAATACCATCACAACCTCGAATCATACACATAAACACACAAAGACATACTCCGAGGCTCTGATCAAAAATCTACCAAAACAGCAGAGGCCACCAAAGCAGACACCCAAACAACTACCACCTCAGAACACAACACCTGCATCACATAGACCACACAGTCAGAGTGTCAAGCAGTCACAGCCCTTAAGGCCAAACACTATGCCAGACACACTAGTCATTGGTGACTCCATAGTCAGACACACTGATGTCCCGCTCACCAGACTGAGTAAGGAGAGGGTCACAGTAAGCTGCCTGTCGGGTGCTAGAATCCGCCACATAACGCATGCACTCAGGTCTCTCAACAGCAGGTACAAGTACGACTCAATCATTGTCCACGCTGGTGTAAATGACCTGAGACGTACCTCCCTGGACTACATGAAAAGAGACATAGAGGAGCTCTCTGATTATGTAGCCCAGGCAGGTATGACCTTGACCTTGAGCAGTATCCTACCTTCACCAAGAATGATGCCACAATACAGAGATAAGATGATCAGTTTTAACAATTGGCTTAAACTCTGGTGTCATTCAAAGGGGATCCAATGTCTGTCTGCCTGGGATGACATGCTGGACAAGCCACGCTGCTAGGCAAGGGACGGCTTGCACTTGTCACCCCTGGGATTCCGGATTTTGGCAAAGGCTCTTGCCACACCCATAGTGCCTTTTTTAGGCAAGGCTCAAATTCTAAACCTACCACCCTAGAACAAAACAAAGGAAAAACTAAGGGTAATGCTGCTCAATGCCAGAAGTCTCAACCTCAAGATGCACGCACTCAAGGCCCTTCTCAGTATGGAGAACATCGATGTCTGTGCTGTGACAGAAACCTGGTTCAAGGCTCCTGAGAGCACCCCAGCACTATCAGGTTTTACCTCATATCATGCGTTCCGCCACAAAACCCGGACAATACCAAGAAAGGAGGAGGTATCCATATTCATCAAGGACACCCACACCTCAAGATTGGTGGCATCGACGATGCATCGGAAACCATCCAGGTGCAATTAACCATAGGCAAGACTGCTATGCAAATTGTAGCATGTTACAGGCCACCCTCGCAAACTCAGGAACCTCACATGGCCTTCCTGAAAACACTGGAGGGATAAATGTATCTCGAACACCATCATACTAGGTGACTTCAACTACCCTAATATAGACTGGGAACACTACTCAAGCCCAAACACTCTAGCCCAAAAGTTCCTGGAATTCATAAACTCAAATGCCATGGAACAACTAGTCACCATCCCACAAGAGGAGAGAACATACTTGATCTCATCATCACGAACATGGGAGCACAATGTTCAACGCCAGAAGTATACCCTCACTGGTGGGATCTGAGCACAAACTAATCTCGCTGGAGGTCCTCATCCCGCCCCACCCAAAATGAAAAAGACCACAGTAAAGAACTTCTCGAAAGCCGACTTCACACTTCTAAAGACTAGTGTGGTCTCCTTTAAGGCCCCTGAGCGGCGGTTAACATTACTCAAACCGCTGAATCACTTACAAATGCCTTCTACCAGCACCTGCAGGGCTGCATGGATCAGGCAATCCCAAGCAAAACAAAGACTCTCTGTACCAAAGGCAAGCGTCCAGTCTGGTGGACCCCAGCCATAAACAAACTCTACAATAAAAGGAGAAAGCTACTACAAGATAGAGCAAAATCCTTAAAAGGTAAGACAAGCTGATCACTATAAGTAAAAAGCTAAGAGCTCTCATAAAATCATCCAAAGCTAATTTTGAGAAAAAATAGCTAAGGACTCTAAAGACAACCATAAAGCATTCTTTAGCTATGTCAGAAACCTAGGAGGAAACTCCCAGATATGCTCAGAATTAGTTCAAAATGATGTGAAGATTACTGATCCTACAGACATTGCCAACATACTGGCTGACAGGTTCAGTGCAAACTTCTCCCACCCTCCCGCCTAAAGAAGAGATATCTATACCAAATGATTGTAGCCCCCCAAACATCTCCAATGCTCAGGTGAGAACTGCTCTCTCCAAGGCAAAGAACACAGCATCCATGGGACCTGATGGTGTCCCCGGCTGTGTGCTCCATGAACTCAATGAGAAATTAAACCCACAGTTAGGACAGCTGTTTAATCTTAGTCTCACCTCCGGATACATTGCCCAGGGAGTGGCACACAGCGACTGTGGTCCCACTCCACAAAGGCAGTGCCTCCACCAACCCTGGAAATTACCGTCCCATTAGCTTGACAAGCCTGATCTGCAAAGCCATGGAAAGGATCATAATGGATCTCATAAATAAAGACATAGGGAATTTGCAGACTTTGGATCCAACCCAGTTTGGCTTTGGCAAGGGCAGATCATGCCTTTTAAACTTGGGTGACTTTTTTGAAACAGTCACCAAGGCCATTGGAGGAAAGGCAGTCCATACAGCCTACCTAGACCTGGCGAAGGCTTTCAATACAATACCCCACTCGGGTATCATTGAAAAACTCATCAACTTAAATGTAAACCCATACATTACAAGATGGGTTGCAAACTGGCTGAGTGACAGAACCCACAGTGTCAGAGTTGCTGGCACCATGTCAGACTCAAAGCCTGTCACAAGTGGTGTCCCACAGGGCTCAGTCCTGGGCCCACTCTTGTTTGGCATCTACTTTTCTGAAGTACAAGCAAACACAGGAGGGTTATGGCTGACAAAGTTCATAGATGACTGCAAACTGGGTGCCGTAGTTGAGAACACATCCGACACAGATATCCTTCAGAAGGGTCTCACAGAAATGGATAACTGGTGCCAGAGCCATGGCCTCAAGTTAAATGCCAAGAAATGCATAGTCATACCCTTCGGGAAAAATAAGGTTACCCCTAGCTACCATATAGGTGGCAATCCCCTGAACACAGAAGAAGTTATTAGGGACCTGGGAACCCAGGTTGACAGTAGCCTTTCATTCGACACTCATATTGCTAAAGTAGTTAGGAAGACCTTCTACATTGCCCACCTTATCATGAAGGGATTCACATCTAGATCAAGGGAAGTCATAGTCTCCCTATACTCATCACTCATCAGACCAATGATCGAGTACAATGCCCCATTCGGAATGTATCTGACCTGACACTTGCAGCAGCTGGAGAGGCCTCAAAAGTTCCTCACCAAAAGGATAAAGGATCTCAAAAATCTGTCTTATGCTGCACGACTGAAAGAACTCCAGTTATATTCAGTTGCGTGCAGCTTACTCAGAGGTGACCTATGCCTGACATACAAGGCCATGTCAAACCCAGATTTGTTGATTATGCTTCATCTCATAAAATCTAGATCCCTCAGAGCCACAAGGGCGGTGACTTAAACCTCGACACGGTTATTAATAGGACATGCTGGAGGGATAGATTCATCACCCAAAGACTCCCTATGCTGTGGAACAAAATCCCGGTTTATGTGAGGCAGAGCACCTCGCTGGCCTTGTTCAAGAGGAATCTTGACCAATGGATGGGAGATCTCAGATACACCCCAGGGGTTACCTCAGTGTCACTGCTCGACAGAGGCACAGCTAAATAATGGGCATAGTTTCTCCAAACTAAGGGGTGGTGTAAGCCACAAAACTATGGCTAGGCTTATAAATGCCCTCGGGCAGATAGCCTAGTATGAACCTATGAACCTATGAACCTATGAAGTGCATTACACTTGGATCTGCAGGCTTAGTGATGTTTGTAGATATCAAGTGCATTGCACCTGATACCTAAAAAATCACTAGGTCTGCATATCCAAGTGCATTGCGCCTGATACCTATGTACATCAGTAGGCCTGCAGATCCAACTGCATTGTGCCTGACAGCTAAGGACATCACTAGGCCAGCAGATCCAATTACATTGCAACTGATACCTACGAACATCACTAGGCCTGCAGATCCAAATGCATTGCATCTGATACCTACAAACTTCAATAGGCCTGCAGATCCAACTGCATTGCACCTGATAGTTATGCACATCACTGGCCTGCAGATCCAAGTGCATTGCACCTGATACCTACAAACATCACTAGGCCTGCAGATCCAAGTGCATTGCACGTGATACCTATGAACATCACTAGGTCTGCAAATCCAAGTGCATTATACCTGATACCTCAGAACATCATTAGGCCTGCAGATCCAAGTGCATTATACCTGATACCTCAGAACATCATTAGGCCTGCAGATCCAGCTACGGACATCACTAGGCCTACAGTTCCAAATGCATTGCACCTGATAGCTATGGACAATACTAGGCCTACAAATGCAAGTGCATTGCAGCTGATACCTACGAACATCACTAGGCCTGCAGATCCAAATGCATTGCACCTGATAGCTATATATATTACTGGCCTGCAGATCAAATGCATTTCACCTGATACCTACAAACATCACTAGGCCTGCAGATCCTTGTGCATTTCACCTGATATCTACGAACATCACTAGGCCTGCAGATCCAAGTGGATTGCACCTGATAGTTATGGACATCACTAGGCCGGCAGATCCAAGTGCATTGCACTTGATATCTACGAACATCACTAAGTCTGCAGATCCAAGTGCATTGCACCTGATACCAACAAATATCGCTAGTCCTACATTGGAAGGCCTGCAGATCCAACTGCATTGCGCCTGATAGCTACAGACATCACTAGTCCTGCAGATCCAAGTGTATTGCAGCTAATAACTATGAGCTTTTCTAGGCCTGCAGATCCAAGTGCATTGCGCCTGATAGCTATGGACATCACTAGGCCTCCTGATCCAAGTACATTGCACCTGATACCTACAAACATCACTGGGCCTGCAGATCCAAGTACATTGAACCTGATACCTACAAACATCATTAGGCCTGCAGATCCAAGTGCATTGCACCTGATATCTATGAAATACCCTAAGCCTGCAGGTCCAGTGCATTGTACCTGGTACCTACGAATGTCACTATGCCTGCCGATCATTGTGCATTGCCCCTGATAGCTACAGATATCACAAGGCTTGCAGATTCAAGTGCATAGCACCTGATACCTATAAACATCAATAGACCTGCAGATCCAAGTGCATTGCACCTGATTGCTACAGACATCACTAGGCTTCAAGATCCAAGTGCATTGCAACTGATACCTACGAACATCACTAGGCCTGCAGATTCAAGTGTATTGCACCTGATACCTACACACATCAGTAAGCCTGCAGATGCAAGCACATTGCGCCTTATAGCTAAATAAATCACTAATTTTGTAGATCCAGGTGGATTGCAACTGATACCTATGAAGATCACTAGACCTGCAGATCCAAGTGCATTGCAGATAATCGCTTTAGACATCACTGTCCTGCAGATACAAGTGTATTGCACCTGATACCTGAAAACATCAGTACGCCTGCAGAGCCAACTGCATTGCACCTGATACTTACAAATATCACTAAGACTGCAGATCCAAGTGAATTGCACCTGATACTTATGAACAGCAGATCCAAGTGCATTGCACCTGATAGTCAGAGACTTTACTAGGCCTGCAGATCCAACTGCATTGCAACTGATCACTGCAGACATCACTAGGCCTGCAGCTCCAACTGCATTGCACCTGACACCTATGAACATCACTAGGCCTACAGATCCAAGTGCATTGCACCTGATATATATGAACATTACTAAGCCTGCATTTCCAAGTGCATTGCACCTGATACCTACAAAAATCACTAGGCCTGCAGATCCAACTGCATTGCCACTGATACCTACGAACATCACTAGTCCAGATCCAAGTGCATTGCACCTGATAGCTGTGTACATCACTGGCCTGCAGATACAAGTGCATTGCACCTGATACCTACAAACGTCATTAGGCCTGCAGATACAAGTGCATTGCACCTGATAGCTGTGTACATCACTGGCCTGCAGATCCACGTGCATTGCTCCTAAAACCAACAAACATCACTAGGCCTGCAGATCCAAGGGCCTTGCACCTGATACCTATGAACATCAGTAGGCCTTCAGATCCAAGTGCATTCCACTTGACACCTACGAACATCACTAAACCTGCAAATCCAAGTGCGTTGTACCTGATACCTATGAACATCACTAGACCTGCAGATCAAAGTGCATTGCACCTATTATCTACGGACATCATTAGCACTGCAAATCAAAGTGCATTACACCTGATAGTTACGGACATCACCAGGCCTGCAGTTCCAAGTGCATTGCACCTGATAGCTATGGACAACACTAGGCCTGCAAATGCAAGTGCCTTGCAGCTGATAACTATGGACATCACTAGGCCTGCAGATCCAACTACATTGCAACTGATACCTATGAACATCACTGACCTGCAGATCCAAGTGCATTGCACCTGATACCTACAAACATCACTAGGCCTGCAGATCCAAGTGCATTTCACCTGATACCTATGAACATCACTAAGCCTGCAGATCCAAGTGAATTGCACCTGATAGTTATAGACATCACTTGGCCAGCAGATCCAAGTGGATTGCTCTTGATACCTATGAACATCACTAAGCCTGCAGATCCAAGTGCATTGCACCTAATACCTACAAACATCACTAGGCCTGCAGATCCAAATGCCTTGCACCAGACAACTATGAACATAATTAGGCCTGCAGATCCACTGCATTGCACCTGACACCTACAAACATCACTAGGCCTGCAGATCCAACTGCATTGCAACTGATCACTGCAGACATCACTAGGCCTGCAGCTCCAACTGCATTGCACCTGACACCTATGAACATCACTAGGCCTACAGATCCAAGTGCATTGCACCTGATATATATGAACATTACTAAGCCTGCATTTCCAAGTGCATTGCACCTGATACCTACAAAAATCACTAGGCCTGCAGATCCAACTGCATTGCCACTGATACCTACGAACATCACTAGTCCAGATCCAAGTGCATTGCACCTGATAGCTGTGTACATCACTGGCCTGCAGATACAAGTGCATTGCACCTGATACCTAGCGTCATTAGGCCTGCAGATACAAGTGCATTGCACCTGATAGCTGTGTACATCACTGGCCTGCAGATCCATGTGCATTGCTCCTAAAACCAACAAACATCACTAGGCCTGCAGATCCAAGGGCCTTGCACCTGATACCTATGAACATCAGTAGGCCTTCAGATCCAAGTGCATTCCACTTGACACCTCACGAACATCACTAAACCTGCAAATCCAAGTCGTTGTACCTGATACCTATGAACATCACTAGACCTGCAGATCAAAGTGCATTGCACCTATTATCTACGGACATCATTAGCACTGCAAATCAAAGTGCATTACACCTGATAGTTACGGACATCACCAGGCCTGCAGTTCCAAGTGCATTGCACCTGATAGCTATGGACAACACTAGGCCTGCAAATGCAAGTGCCTTGCAGCTGATAACTATGGACATCACTAGGCCTGCAGATCCAACTACATTGCAACTGATACCTATGAACATCACTGACCTGCAGATCCAAGTGCATTGCACCTGATACCTACAAACATCACTAGGCCTGCAGATCCAAGTGCATTTCACCTGATACCTATGAACATCACTAAGCCTGCAGATCCAAGTGAATTGCACCTGATAGTTATAGACATCACTTGGCCAGCAGATCCAAGTGGATTGCTCTTGATACCTATGAACATCACTAAGCCTGCAGATCCAAGTGCATTGCACCTAATACCTACAAACATCACTAGGCCTGCAGATCCAAATGCCTTGCACCAGACAACTATGAACATAATTAGGCCTGCAGATCCACTGCATTGCACCTGACACCTACAAACATCACTAGGCCTGCAGATCCAATGCATTGAACCTGACACCTACAAACATAATTGGGACTGCAGATCCAAGTGCATTGCACCTGATACCTATGAACATCACTAGACCTGCAGATCGAAGTGCGTTGCACCTGATAGCTATGTATATCATTGGGCCTGCAGTTTCAAGTGCATTGCACCTGATAGCTATGGACAATACTGGGCCTTCAAATGAAAGTGTATTGCAGCTGATAGCTATGAACATCACTAGGCCTGAAGATCTAACTACAATGCAAATACCTATAAACATCACTGGCCTGTAGATCCAAGTGGATTGCACCTGATAGTTATGGAAATTACTAGGCCTGCAGATCCAACTGCGTTGCACTTGGATCTGCAGACTTAGTGATGTTCGTAGATATCAAGTGCATTGCACCTGATACCTACAAATATCATTAGGCCTGCATATCCAAGTGTACTGCACCTGATACCTATGTACATCGGTAGGCCTGCAGATCCAACTGCATTGCGCCTGACAGCTACGGGCATCACTAGGCCTGCAGATCCAACTACATTGCAACTGATACCTAATAACATCACTAGGCCTGCAGATCCAACTACATTACAACTGATACCTAATAACATCACTAGGCCTGCAGATCCAACTACATTGCAACTGATATCTAATAACATCACTAGGCCTGCAGATCCAAGTGTATTGTACCTGATACCTACAAACATCACTAGGCCTGCAGATCCAGGTGCATTGCACCTGATACCTATGAACATCACTAAGCTTTCATATCCAAGTGCGTTGCACCTGATACCTACAAGCATCACTAGGCCTGCAGATCCAAATGCATTGCCACTGATAGCTACAAACATCACTAGTCCAGATCCAAGTGCGTTGCACCTGATAGCTGTGTACATCACTGGCCAGCAGATACAAATGCATTGCACCTGATACCTACAAACATCACTAGGCCTGCAGACCCAAGTACATTGCACCTGATAGCTGTGTACATCACTGGCTTGCAGATCCAAGTGCATTGTACCTAAAATCAACAAAAATCACTAGGCCTGCAGATCCAAGTGCCTTGCATCTGATACCTATGAACATCAGTATTCTTGCAGATCCAAGTGCGTTCCACTTGATACCTACGAACATCACTAAACCTGCAGATCCAAGTGCATTGTACCTGATACCTATGAACATCACTAGACTTGCAGATCGAAGTGCATTGTGCCTGATAGCTATGAACATAACTAGACCTGCAGATCAAAGTGCTTTGCACCTGATAGCTATGTACATCATTGGGCCTGCAGATCCAAGTGCATTGCACCTGATATCTACGGACATCATTAGGACTGCAAATCGAAGTGCATTACGCTTGATAGTTACGGACATCACCAGGCCTGCAGTTCCAAGTGCATTGCACCTGATAGCTATGGACAACACTAGGCCTGCAAATGCAAGTGCATTGCAGCTGATAATTATGGACATCACTAGGCCTGCAGATCTAACTACATGGCAACTGATACTTACGAACATCACTGGCCTGCAGATCCAAGTGCATTGTACCTGATGCCTGGAAACATCACTAGACATGCAGATCCAAGTGCATTTCACCTGATACCTATGAACATCACTAAGCCTGCAGATCCAAGTGGATTTCACCTGATAGTTATAGACATTACTTGGCCAGCAGATTCAAGTGGATTGCTCTTGATACCTATGAACATCACTAAGCCTGCAGATACAAGAGCATTGCACCTAATACGTACAAACATCACTAGGCCTGCAGATCCAATGCATTGCACCTGACACCTACAAACATCATTGGGCCTGCAGATCCAAATGCATTGCACCTGATACCTATGAACATCACTAGACCTGCAGATCAAAGTGCATTGCACCTGATAGCTATGTACTTCACTGGGCCTGCAGATCCAAGTGTATTGCACCTGATACCTACGGACATCACTAGGACTGCAAATCGAAGTGCATTACACCTGATAGTTACGGACATCACCAGGCCTGCAGTTCAAAGTGCATTGCACCTGATGGCCTGCAAATGAAAGTGCATTGCAGCTGATAGCTATGAACATTGCTAGGCCTGCAGATCTAACTACATTGCAACTACCTATAAACATCACTGGCCTGCAGATCCAAGTGCATCGCACAGGATACCTATGAACATCCATTAGCCTGCAGATCCAAGTGGATTGCACCTGATAGTTATGGAAATCACTAGGCCTGCATATCAAACTGCATTGGACTTGGATCTGCAGATTTAATGATGTTTGTAGATATCAAGTGCATTGCACCTGATACCTATGTACATTGGTAGGCCTGCAGATCCTACTGCATTGTGCCTGACAGCTACGGACATCACTAGGCCTGCAGATCCAACTACACTGCAACTGATTCCTAATAACATCACTAGGCCTGCAGATCCAAGTGCATTGTACCTGATACCTATGAACATCACTAGGCCTGCAGATCCAAGTGCATTGCACCTGATACCTACAAACATCAATAGGCCTGCAGATCCAATTGCATTGCCCCTGATAGCTATGGTCATCACTGGCCTGCTGATCCAAGTGCATTAAATCCGATACCTACAAACATCACTAGGCCTGCAGATCCAAGTGCATTGCATGTGATACCTATAAACATCTGTAGGCCTGCAGATCCAAGTGCATTGCACATGATATCTACAAACAACACTAGGCCTGCAGATCCAAGTGCATTGCAGCTAATAACTATGAACATATCTAGGCCTGCAGATCGAAGTGCATTGCACCTGATACCTATGAACATCAGTAGGCCTGCAGATCCAAGTGCATTGCACCTGATAGCTATGGACATCTCTAGGCCTGCAGATCCAAGTGCATTATTCCTGATACATGAGAACATCATTAGGCCTGCAGATCCAGCTACGGACATCACTAGGCCTGCAGTTCCAAGTGCATTGCACCTGATAGCTATGGACAACACTAGGCCTGCAAATGCAAGTGCATTGCAGCTGATACCTACAAACATCACTAGGCCAACAAATCCAAGTGCATTGCACCTGATAGCTGTGTACATCACTGGCCTGTAGATCCAAATGCATTGCACCTGATACCTACAAACATCACTAGACCTGCAGATCCTCATGCATTTCACCTAACAATGAACATCACTAGGCCTGCAGATCCAAGTGGATTGTTACTGATAGTTATGGACATCACTAGGCCTGAAGATCAAAGTGCATTGCACTTGATATCTACGAACATCACTAATCCTGCAGATCCAAGTGCATTGCACCTGATACTTACAAACATCTCTAGTCCTGCATATGAAAGTGCATTGCATCTGATACCTATGTACATTGGTAGGCCTGCAGATCCAACTGCATTGTGCCTGATAGCTACAGACATCACTAGGCCTGCAGATCCAATGCATTGCACCTGACACCTACAAACATCACTAGGCTTGTAGATCCAGTGCATTGTACCTGACACCTACAAACATCATTGGGCCTGCAGATCCAAATGCATTGCACCTGATACCTATGAACATCACCAGACCTGCAAATTGAAGTGCATTGCACCTGATAGCTATGTACATCATTGGGCCTGCAGATCCAAGTGCATTGCACCTGATAGTTACAGACTTTACTAGGCCTGCAGATCCAACTGCATTGCAACTGATCACTGCAGACATCACAAGGCCTGCAGATCCAACTGTATTGCACCTGACACCTACAAACATCACTAGGCCTACAGATCCAAGTGCATTGCCACTGATACCTATGAACATCACTAGTCCAGATCCAAGTGCATTGCACCTGATACCTACAAACATCACTAGGCCTGCAGATCCAAGTGCACTGCACCTGATACCTATGAACATCACTAGGCCTGCAGATCCAAGTGCCTTGCACCTGATACCTATGAACATCAGTAGGCCTGCAGATCCAAGTGCATTCCACTTGATACCTACAAACATCACTAAACCTGCAGATCCAAGTGCATTGTACCTGATACCTATGAACATCAATAGACCCGCAGATCAAAGTGCTTTGCACCTGATAGCTATGAACATCACTAGACCTGCAGATGAAAGTGCTATGCACCTGATAGCTATGTACATCATTGTTGCTGCAGATCCAAATGCATTGCACCTGATATCTACGGACATCATTAGCACTGCAGATCAAAGTGCATTACGCCTGATAGTTACGGACATCACCAGGCCTGCAGTTCCAAGTGCATTGCACCTGACAGCTATGGACATCACTAGGCCTGCAAATGCAAGTGCATTGCAGCTGACAACTATGGACATCACTAGGACTGCAGATCCAACTATATTGCACCTGATACCTATGGACATCACTAGGACTGCAAATCGAAGTGCATTACACCTGATAGTTATGGACATCACCAGGCCTGCAGTTCCAAGTGCATTTCACCTGATAACTATGGACAATACTAGGCCTGCAAGTGAAAGTGCATGGCAGCTGATAGCTACGAACATCACTAGGCCTGCAGATCCAAGTGCATTGCATGTGATACGTATGAACATCAGTAGGCCTGCAGATCCAAGTGCATTGCACATGATATCTACAAACATCACTAGGCCTGCAGATCCAAGTGCATAGCACCTGATAGCTTTGAACATCACTAGACCTGCAGATCAAAGTGCTTTACACCTGATAGCTATGTACATCATTGGGCCTGCAGATCCAAGTGCATTGCAACTGATATCTACGGACATCATTAGCACTGCAAATTGAAGTGCATTACACCTGATAGTTACAGACATCACCAGGCCGGCAGTTCCAGTGCATTGCATCTGATAGCTATGGACAACACTAGGCCTGCAAATGCAAGTGCATTGCAGCTGATAACTATGGACATCACTAGGTCTACAGATCCAACTACATTGCAAATGATACCTTTGAACATCACTGGCCTGTAGATCCAAGTGCATTGCACCTGATACCTACAAACATCACTAGGCCTGCAGATCCAAGGGCATTTCACCTGATACCTATGAACATCACTAAGCCTGCAGATCCAAGTGAATTGCACCTGATAGTTATAGACATCACTTGGCCAGCAGATCCAAGTGGATTGCTCTTGATAACTACGAACATCACTAAGCCTGCAGATCCAAGTGCATTGCACCTAATACCTACAATCATCACTAGGCCTGCAGATCCAAATGCCTTGCACCAGACAACTATGAACATAACTAGGCCTGCAGATCCAATGCATTGCATCTGACACCTACAAACATCACTAGGCCTGCAGATCCAATGCATTGCACCTGAAACCTACAAACATCACTGGGCCTGCAGATCCAAATGCATTGCACCTGATACCTATGAACATCACTAGACCTACAGATCGAAGTGCATTGCACTTGATAGCTATGTACACCATTCGGCCTGCAGATCCAAGTGTATTGCACCTGATACCTACGGACATCACTAGGACTGCAAATCAAAGTGCATTATACCTGATAGTTACGGACATCACCAGGCCTGCAGTTCCAAGTGCATTGCACCTGATACCTATGAATATCCATTAGCCTGCAGATCCAAGTGGAGTGCACCTGATATCACTAGGCCTGCAGATCCAACTGCATTGCACTTGGATCTGCAGACTTAGTGATGTTCGTAGATATCAAGTGCATTGCACCTGATACCTACAAACATCACTAGGCCTGCATATCCAAGAGCATTGCACCTGATACCTATGTACATCGGTAGGCCTGCAGATCCAACTGCATTGTGCCTGACAGCTACGGACATCACTAGGCCTGCAGATCCAACTACATTGCAACTGATACCTAATAACATCACTAGGCCTACAGATGCAAGTGCATTGTACCTGATACCTACGAACATCATTAGGCCTGCAGATCCATGTACATTGCACCTGATACCTATGAACATCACTAAGCCTGCATTTCCAAGTGCATTGCACCTGATACCTACAAACATCACTAGGCCTGCAGATCCAACTGCATTGCCACTGATACCTACGAACATCACTAGTCCAGATCCAAGTGCATTGCACCTGATAGCTCTGTACATCACTGGCCAGCAGATACAAGTGCATTGCACCTGATACCTACAAACATCACTAGGCCTGCAGACCCAAGTGCATTGCACCTGATAACTGTGTATATCACTGGCCTGCAGATCCAAGTTCATTGCACCTAAAACCAACAAATATCATTAGGCCTGCAGATGCAAGTGCCTTGCACCTGATACCTATGAACATCAGTAGGCCTGCTGACCCAAGTTCATTCCACTTGATACCTACGAACATCACTAAACCTGCAGATCCAAGTCCATTGTACCTGATACCTATGAACATCACTAGACCTGCAGATCCATCTGCATTGTACCGGATACCTACGAACATCACTAGGCCTGCATATCCAAGTGCATTGCACCTGATTCCTATGTACATCGGTAGGCCTGCAGACCCAACTGCATTGTGCCTGACAGCTACAGACATTACTAGGCCTGCAGATCCAACTACATTGCAACTGATACCTGATAACATTACTAGGCCTGCAGATCCAAGTGCATTGAACCTGATAACTATGAACATCACTAGGCCTGCAGATCCAACTGCATTGTACCTGATACCTATGAACATCACTAGGCCTGCAAATCCAAGTGCATTGCATATGATACCTACAAACATCAATAGGCTTGCAGATCCAATTGCATTCCAACTGATAGCTATGGACACCACTGGCCTGCAGATCCAAGTGCATTACATCTGATACCTACAAACATCTCTAGGCCTGCAGATCCAAATGCATTGCATGTGATACATATGAACATCAGTAGGCCTGCAGATCCAAGTGCATTGCAGCTAATAACTATGAACATATCTAGGCCTGCAGATCGAAGTGCATTGCACCTGATACCTATGAACATCAGTAGGCCTGCAGATCCAAGTGCATTGCACCTGATAGCTATGGACATCTCTAGGCCTGCAGATCCAAGTGCATTATTCCTGATACCTGAGAACATCATTAGGCCTGCAGATCCAGCTACGGGCATCAATTGGCCTGCAGTTCCAAGTGCATTGCGCCTGATAGCTATGGACAACACTAGGCCTGCTGATCCAAGTGCATTGCACCTGATACCTATGAACATCACTAAGCCTGCATTTCCAAGTGCATTGCACCTAATACCTATGTACATCGGTAGGCCTGCAAATCCAACTGCATTGCACCTGACAGCTACGGACATCACTAGGCCTGCAGATCCAACTACATTGCAACTGATATCTAAAACATCACTAGGTGTGCAGATCCAAGTGCATTGTACCTGATACCTACGAACATCACTAGGCCTGCAGATCCAAGTACATTGCACCTAATACCTATGAACATCACTAAGTCTGCATTTCCAAGTGCATTGCACCTGATACCTACAAACATCACTAGGCCTGCAGATCCAACTGCATTGCCACTGATACCTACGAACATCACTAGTCCAGATCCAAGTGCATTGCACTTGATAGCTCTGTACATAACTGGCCAGCAGATACAAGTGCATTGCACCTGATACCTACAAACATAACTAGGCCTGCAGATCCAAGTGCATTGTACCTGATAGCTGTGTACATCACTGGCCTGCAGATCCAAGTGCATTGCACCTAAAACCAACAAATGTCATTAGGCCTGCAGATTCAAGTGCCTTGCACCTGATACCTATGAACATCAGTAGGCCTGCTGACCCAAGTTCATTCCACTTGATACCTACGAACATCACTAAACCTGCAGATCGAAGTGCATTGCACCTGATAGCTATGAACATCACTAGACCTGCAGATCAAAGTGCTTTGCACCTAATAGCTATGTACATCATTGGGCCTGCAGATCCAGTTGCATTGCACCTGCTGTCTACGGACATCATTAGGACTGAAAATCAAAGTGCATTATGCCTGATAGTTATGGACATCACCAGGCCTGCAGTTCCAAGTGCAATGCACCTGATAGCTATGGACAACACTAGGCCTGCAAATGCAAGTGCATTGCAGCTGATAACTATGGACATCACTAGGCCTGCAGATCCAACTACATTGCAACTGACACTTATGAACATCACTGGCCTGCAGATCCAAGTGCATTGTGCCTGATACCTACAAACATCACTAGGCCTGCAGATCCAAGTGCATTTCACATGCAAACTATGAACATCACTAAGCCTGCAGATCCAAGTGGATTGCACCTGATATTTATAGACATTACTTGGCCAGCAGATCCAAGTGGATTTGTTCTTGATACCTACGAACATCACTAAGCCTGCAGATCCAAGTGCATTACACCTAATACCTACAAACATCACTAGTCCTGCAGATCCAAATGCCTTGCACCAGACAACTATGAACATCACTAGGCCTGCAGATCCAATGCATTGCACCTGACACCTACAAACATCATTGGGCCTACAGATCCAAATGCATTGCACCCGAACCCTATGAACATCCCTAGACCTACAGATTGAAGTGCATTGCGCCTGATAGCTATGTACACCATTCGGCCTGCATATCCAAGTGTATTGCACCTGATACCTATGGTCATCACAAGGACTGCAAATCGAAGTGCATTACACCTGATAGTTACGGACATCACCAGGCCTGCAATTCCAAGTGCATTGTACCTGATACCTATGAACATCACTAGGCCTGCAGATCCAAGTGCATTGCACCTGATAGCTATGAACATCACTAAGCCTGCATTTCCAAGTGCATTGCACCTGATACCTACAAACATCACTAGGCCTGCAGATCCAAATGCATTGCCCTGATACCTATGAACATCGCTAGTCCAGATCCAAGTGCATTGCACCTGATAGCTCTGTACATCGCTGGCCAGCAGATACAAGTGCATTGCACCTGATACCTACAAACATCACTAGGCCTGCAGATCCAAGTGCGTTGCACCTGATAGCTGTGTACATCACTGGCCTGCAGATCCAAGTGCATTGCACCTAACACCAACAAATATCATTAGGCCTGCAGATCCAAGTGCCTTGCACCTGTTACCTATGAACATCAGTAGGCCTGCTGACCCAAGTTCATTCCACTTGATACCTACGAACATCACTAAACCTGAAGATCCATGTCCATTGTACCTGATACCTATGAACATCACTAGACCTGCAGATCGAAGTGCATTGCACCTGATAGCTATGAACATCACTAGACCTGCAGATCAAAGTGCTTAGCACCTAATAGCTATGTACATCATTGGGCCTGCAGATCCAAGTGCATTGCACCTGATATCTACGGACATCATTAGGACTGCAAATCAAAGTGCATTATACCTGATAGTTATGGACATCACCAGGCCTGCAGTTCCAAGTGCATTGCACCTGATAGCTATGGACAACACTAGGCCTGCAAATGCAAGTGCATTGCAGCTGATAACTATGGACATCACTAGGCCTGCATATCCAACTACATTGCAACTGATACTTATGAACATCACTGGCCTGCAGAGCCAAGTGCATTGTACCCGATACCTACAAACATCACTAAGCCTGCAGATCCAAGTGGATTGCACCTGATATTTATAGACATCACTTGGTCAGCAGATCCAAGTGGATTGCTCTTGATACCTACGAACATCACTAAGCCTGCAGATCCAAGTGCTTGCACCTAATACCTATAAACATCACTAGGCCTGCAGATCCAAATGCCTTGCACCAGACAACTATGAACATCACTAGGCCTGCAGATCCAATGCATTGCACCTGACACCTACAAAAATCACTAGGCCTGCAGATCCAATGCATTGCACCTGACACCTACAAACATCATTGGGCCTGCAGATCCAAATGCATTGCACCTGATACCTATGAACATCACTAGACCTGCAGATCAAAGTGCATTGCACCTGATAGCTATGTACATCATTGGGCCTGCAGATCCAAGTGTATTGCACCTGATACCTACGGACATCACTAGGACTGCAAATCAAAGTGCATTATACCTGATAGTTACGGACATCACCAGGCCTCCAGTTCCAAGTGCATTGCACGTGATAGCTATGGACAATACTAGGCCTGCAAATGAAAGTGCATTGCAGCTGATAGCTACGAACATCGCTAGGCCTCCAGATATAACTACATTGCAACTACCTATAAACATCACTGGCCTGCAGATCCAAGTACATTGCACCTGATACCTATGAACATCCATTAGCCTGCAGATCCAAGTGGATTGCACCTAATAGTTATGGAAATCACTAGGCCTGCAGATCCAACTGCATTGCACTTGGATCTACAGATTTAGTGATGTTCGTAGATATCAAGTGCATTGCACCAGATACTTACAAACATCACTAGGCCTGCATATCCAAATGCATTGCACCTGATTCCTATGTACATCGGTAGGCCTGCAGACCCAACTGCATTGTGCCTGACAGCTACAGACATTATTAGGCCTGCAGATCCAACTACATTGCAACTGATACCTAATAACATCACCAGGCCTGCAGATCCAAGTGCATTGTACCTGATACCTATGAACATCAATAGGCCTGCAGATCCAACTGCATTGTACCTGATACCTACGAACATCACTAGGCCTACAGATACAAGTGCATTGCATATGATACCTACAAACATCAATAGGCTTGCAGATCCAATTGCATTGCACCTGATAGCTATGGACACCACTGGCCTGCAGATCCAAGTGCATTACCTCTGATACCTACAAACATCACTAGGCCTGCAGATCCAAGTGCATTGCATGTGATACATATGAACATCAGTAGGCCTGCAGATCCAAGTGCATTGCAGCTAATAACTATGAACATATCTAGGCTGCAGATCGAAGTGCATTGCACCTGATACCTATGAACATCAGTAGGCCTACAGATCCAAGTGCATTGCACCTGATAGCTACGGACATCTCTAGGCCTGCAGATCCAAGTGCATTATTCCTGATACCTGAGAACATCATTAGGCCTGCAGATCCAGCTACGGACATCACTTGGCCTGCAGTTCCAAGTGCATTGCGCCTGATAGCTATGGACAACCCTAGGCCTACAAATGCAAGTGCATTGCAGCTGATACCTACGAACATCACTAGGCCTACAGATCCGAGTGCATTGCACCTGATAGCTGTGTACATCACTGGCCTGTAGATCCAAATGCATTGCACCTGATACTTACAAACATCACTAGTCCTGCAGATCCTCGTGCATTTCACTTACCTATGAACATCACTAAGCCTGCAGATCCAAGTGGATTGCACCTGATAGTTATGAACATGACTAGGCCTGCAGTACAAAGTGCATTGCTCTTGATATCTACGATCATCACTAAGCCTGCAAATCCAAGTGCTTTGCACCTGATACTTACAAACATCTCTAGTCCTGCATATGCAAGTGCATTGCACCTGATACCTATGTACATTGGTAGGCCTGCAGATCCAACTGCATTGTGACTGATAGGTACAGACATCACTAGGCCTGCCAATCCAACTACATTGCAACTGATACCTACAAATATCACTGGCCTGCAGATACAAGTGCATTTCACCTGATACCTTCAAACACCACTAGGCCTGCAAATCCAAGTGCATTTCACCTGATACCTATGAACATCACTAAGCCTGCAGATCCAAGTGGATTGCACCAAGCATCACTAGGCCAGCAGATCCAAGTGGATTACTCTTGATACCTACGAACATCACTAAGCCTGCAGATCCAAGTGCATTGCATCTAATACCTACAAACATCACTAGGCCTGCATATCCAAATGCCTTGCCCCAAACAACTATGAACATCACAAGGCCTGCAGATCCAATGCATTGCACCTGACACCTACAAACATCACAAGGCCTGCAGATCCAATGCATTGCACCTGACACCTACAAACATCATTGGGCCTGCAGATCCAAATGCATTGCACCTGACACCTATGAACATCACTAGACCTGCAGATCGAAGTGCATTGCACCTGATAACTATGTACATCTTTGGGCCTGCAGATCCAAGTGCATTGCATCTGATATGCATGGACATCACTAGGACTGCCAATCGAAGTGCATTACACCTGATAGTTACGGACATCACCAGGCCTGCCGTTCCAAGTGGAGTGCACCTGATAGCTACGGACAATACTAGGCCTGCAAATGAAAGTGAATTTAAGCTGATAGCTGCAGATATCGCTAGGCCTGCAGATCTACCTACATTGCAACTACCCGTGAACATCACTGGCCTGCAGATCCAAGTGCATTGCACCTGATAACCATGAACATGAATTAGCCTGCAGATCCACGTGGATTGCACCTGATAGTTATTGAAATCACTAGGCCTGCAGATCCAAGTCCATTGCACTTGGATCTGCAGACTTAGTTATGTTCGTAGATATAAAGTGCATTTCACCTGATACCTACAAACATCACTAGGCCCTGCATATCCAAGTACATTGCACCTAATACCTATGTACATCGGTAGGCCTGCAGATCCAAGTGCATTGCACCTGATATCTACGGACATCATTAGCACTGCAAATCAAAGTGCATTACGCCTGATAGTTACGGACATCACCAGGCCTGCAGTTCCAAGTGCATTGCACCTGATAGCTATGGACAACACTAGGCCTGTAAATGCAAGTGCATTGCAGCTGATAACTATGGACATCACTAGGCCTGCAGATCCAACTACATTGCACCTGATACCTACGGACATCACTAGGACTGCAAATTGAAGAGCATTACACCTGATAGTTACGGACATCACCAGGCCTGCAGTTCCAAGTGCATTTCACCTGCTAACTATGGACAATACTAGGCCTGCAAATGCAAGTGCATTGCAGATGATAGCTACGAACATCACTAGGCCTGCAGATCCAAGTGCATTGCATGTGATACCTATGAACATCAGTAGGCCTGCCGATCCAAGTGCATTGCACCTTATAGCTATGGACATCTTTAGGCCTGCAGATCCAAGGGCATTATTCTTGATACCTGAGAACATCATTAGGTCTGCAGATCCAGCTAAGAACAACATTTAGCCTGCAGTTCCAAGTGCATTGCACCTGATAGCTATGGACAACACTAGGCCTGCAAATTCAAGTGCATTGTACCTGATACCTATGAACATCACTAGGCCTGCATTTCCAAGTGCATTGCACCTGATACCTATGTACATCGGTAGGCCTGCAGATCCAACTGCATTGTGCCTGACAGCTACGGA
This sequence comes from Protopterus annectens, assembly GCF_019279795.1. Taxonomy (NCBI): domain Eukaryota; kingdom Metazoa; phylum Chordata; order Ceratodontiformes; family Protopteridae; genus Protopterus; species Protopterus annectens. The sequence continues at coordinate 1,860,435,763 of NC_056729.1, forward strand.
CATCACTAGGCCTGCAGATCCAACTACATTACAACTGATACCTAATAACATCACTAGGCGTGCAGATCCAAGTGCATTGTACCTGATACCTACGGACATCACTAGGCCTGCAGATCCAAGCACATTGCACCTGATACCTATGAACATCACTAAGCCTGCATTTCCAAGTGTATTGCACCGGATACCTACAAACATCACTAGGCCTGCAGATCCAACTGCATTGCCACTGATACCTACAAACATCACTAGTCCAGATCCAAGTGCATTGCACCTGATAGCTCTGTACATCACTGGCCAGCAGATACAAGTGCATTGCACCTGATACCTACAAACATCACTAGACCTGCAGATCCAAGTGCATTGTACCTGATAGCTATGTACATCACTGGCCAGCAGATCCAAGTGCATTGCACCTAAAGCCAACAAATATCATTAGGCCTGCAGATCCAAGTGCCTTGCACTTGATGCATATGAACATCAGTAGGCCTGCTGACCCAAGTTCATTCCACTTGATACCTACAAATATCACTAAACCTGCAGATCGAAATGCATTGCACCTGACAGCTATGAACATCACTAGACCTGCAGATCAAAGTGCTTTGCACCTAATAGCTATGTACATCATTGGGCCTGCAGATTTAAGTGCATTGCACCTGCTATCTATGGACATCATTAGGACTGCAAATCAAAATGCATTACGCCTGATAGTTACGGACATCACCAGGCCTGCAGTTCCAAGTGCATTGCACCTGATAGCTATGGACAACACTAGGCCTGCAAATGCAAGTGCATTGCAGCTGATAACTATGGACATCACTAGGCCTGCAGATCCAACTACATTGCAACTGATACTTATGAACATCACTGGCCTGCAGATCCAAGTGCATTGCACCTGATACCTACAAACATCACTAGGCCTGCAGATCCAAGTGCATTTCACCTGCAACCTATGAACATCACTAAGCCTGCAGATCCAAGTGGATTGCACCTGATATTTATACACATTACTTGGCCAGCAGATCCAAATGGATTTGCTCTTGATACCTACAAACATCACTAAGCCTGCAGATCCAAGTGCATTGCACCTAATACCTACAAAAATCACTAGTCCTGCAGATCCAAATGCCTTGCACCAGACAACTATGAACATCACTAGGCCTGCAGATCCAATGCATTGCACCTGACACCTACAAAAATCACTAGGCCTGCAGATCCAATGCATTGCATCTGACACCTACAAACATCATTGGGCCTACAGATCCAAATGCATTGCACCCGATCCCTATGAACATCCCTAGACCTACAGATCAAAGTGCATTGCACCTGATAGCTATGTACACCATTCGGCCTGCAGATCCAAGTGTATTGCACCTGATACCTATGGTCATCACTAGGACTGCAAATCGAAGTGCATTACACCTGACAGTTACAGACATCACCAGGCCTGCAATTCCAAGTGCATTGCACCTGATAGCTATGGACAATAATAGGCCTGCAAATGAAAGTGCATTGCAGCTGATATCTATGAACATCTCTAGGCCTACAGATATAACTTCATTGCAACTACCTATAAACATCACTAGCCTGCAGATCCAAGTACATTGCACCTGATACCTATGAACATCCATTAGCCTGCAGATCCAAGTGGATTGCAACTGATAGTTATGGAAATCGCTAGGCCTTCAGATCCAACTGCATTGCATTTGGATCTGCAGATTTAGTGATGTTCATAGATATCAAGTGCATTGCACCTGATACCTACAAACATCACTAGGCCTACATATCCAAGTGCATTGCACCTGATTCCTATGTACATTGGTAGACCTGCAGATCCAACTGCATTGTGCCTGACAGCTACAGACATTACTAAGCCTGCAGATCCAACTACATTGCAACTGATACCTAATAACATTACTAGGCCTGCAGATCCAAGTGTATTGTACCTGATACCTATGAACATCACTAGGCCTGCAGATCCATCTGCATTGTACCTGATACCTACAAACATCACTAGGCCTGCAGATCCAAGTGCCTTACATATGATACCTACAAACATCAATAGGCCTGCAGATCCAATTGCAGTGCACCTGATAGCTATGGACATCGCTGGCCTACAGTTCCAAGTGCATTACATCTCATACCTACAAACATCACTAGGCCTGCAGATCCAAGTGCATTGCATGTGATACCTATGAACATCAGTAGGCCTGCAGATCCAAGTGCATTGCTGCTAATAACTATGAACATATCTAGGCCTGCAGATGGAAGTGCATTGCACCTGATACCTATGAACATCAGTAGGCCTGCAGATCCAAGTGCATTGCACCTGATAGCTATGGACATCACTTGGCCTGCAGTTCCAAGTGCATTGCGCCTGATAGCTATGGAAAACATTGGCCTACAAATGCAAGTGTATTGCAGCTGATACCTACGAACATCACTAGGCCTACAGATCAGAGTGCATTGCACCTGATAGCTGTGTATATCACTGGCCTGTAGATCCAAATGCATTGCACCTGATACCTACAAACATCACTAGACCTGCAGATCTTCGTGCATTTCGCCTACCTATGAACATCACTAAGCCTGCAGATCCAAGTGGATTTCACCTGATAGTTATGAACATCACTAGGCCTGCAGAACAAAGTGCATTGCTCTTGATATCTACGAACATCACTAAGCCTGCAGATCCAAGTGCATTGCACCTGATACTTACAAACATCTCTAGTCCTGCATATGCAAGTGCATTGCACTTGATACCTATGTACATTGGTAGGCCTGCAGATCCAAGTGCATTGCACCTAAAACCAACAAATATCATTAGGCCTGCAGATCCAAGTGCCTTGCACCTGATACCTATGAACATCAGTAGGTCTGCTGCCCCAAGTTCATTCCACTTGATACCTGCGAACATCACTAAACCTGCAGATCGATGTGCATTGCACCTGACAGCTATGAACATCACTAGACCTGCAGATCAAAGTGCTTTGCACCTAATAGCTATGTAAATAATTGGGCCTGCAGATCCAAGTGCATTGCACCTGCCATCTATGGACATCATTAGGACTGCAAATCAAAGTGCATTCCGCCTGATAGTTACAGACATCACCAGGCCTGCAGTTCCAAGTGCATTGCACCTGATAGCTATGGACAACACTAGGCCTGCAAATGCAAGTGCATTGCAGCTGATAACTATGGACATCACTAGGCCTGCAGATCCAACTACATTGCAACTGATACTTATGAACATCACTGGCCTGCAGATCCAAGTGCATTGCACCTGATACTTACAGACATCACTAGGCCTGCAGATCCAAGTGCATTTCACCTGCAACCTATGAACATCACTAAGCCTGCAGATCCAAGTGGATTGAACCTGATATTTATACACATTACTTGGCCAGCAGATCCAAGTGGATTTGCTCTTGATACCTACAAACATCACTAAGCCTGCAGATCCAAGTGCATTGCACCTAATACCTACAAAAATCACTAGGCCTGCAGATCCAATGCATTGCACCAGACAACTATGAACATCACTAGGCCTGCAGATCCAATGCATTGCACCTGACACCTACAAAAATCACTAGGCCTGCAGATCCAATGCATTGCACCTGACACCTACAAACATCATTGGGCCTACAGATCCAAATGCATTGCACCCGATCCCTATGAACATCCCTAGACCTACAGATTGAAGTGCATTGCACCTGATACTATGTACACCATTCGGCCTGCAGATCCAAGTGTATTGCACCTGATACCTACGGTCATCACTAGGACTGCAAATCGAAGTGCATTACACCTGACAGTTACGGACATCACCAGGCCTGCAATTCCAAGTGCATTGCACCTGATCGCTATGGACAATAATAGGCCTGCAAATGAAAGTGCATTGCAGCTGATATCTACGAACATTGCTAGGCCTACAGATATAACTACATTGCAACTACCTATAAACATCACTAGCCTGCAGATCCAAGTACATTGCACCTGATACCTATGAACATCCATTAGCCTGCAGATCCAAGTGGATTGCACCTGATAGTTATGGAAATCACTAGGCCTGCAGATCCAACTGCTTTGCATTTGGATCTGCAGATTTAGTGATGTTTGTAGATATCAAGTGCATTGCACCTGATACCTACAAACATCACTAGGCCTACATATCCAAGTGCATTGCACCTGATTCCTATGTACATTGGTAGACCTGCAGATCCAACTGCATTGTGCCTGACAGCTACAGCCATTACTAAGCCTGCAGATCCAACTACATTGCAACTGATACCTAATAACATTACTAGGCCTGCAGATCCAAGTGCATTGTACCTGATACCTATGAACATCCCTAGGCCTGCAGATCCAAGTGCATTGCATATGATACCTACAAACATCAATAGGCCTGCAGATCCAATTGCATTGCACCTGATAGCTGTGGACATCACTGGCCTGCAGTTCCAAGTGCATTACATCTGATACCTACAAACATCACTAGGCCTGCAGATCCAAGTGCATTGCTGCTATTAACTATGAACATATCTAGGCCTACAGATGGAAGTGCATTGCACCTGATACCTATGAACATCAGTAGGCCTGCAGATCCAATTGCATTGCACCTGATAGCTATGGACATCTCTAGGCCTGTAGATCCAAGTGCATTATTCCTGATACCTGAGAAAATCATTAGGTCTGCAGATCCAGCTATGGACATCACTTGGCCTGCAGTTCCAAGTGCATTGCGCCTGATAGCTATGGACAACATTGGCCTACAAATGCAAGTGCATTGCAGCTGATACCTATGAACATCACTAGGCCTACAGATCAGAGTGCATTGAACCTGATTGCTGTGTATATCACTGGCCTGTAGATCCAAATGCATTGCACCTGATACCTACAAACATCACTAGACCTGCAGATCTTCGTGCATTTCACCTACCTATGAACATCACTAAGCATGCAGATCCAAGTGGATTGCACCTGATAGTTATGAACATCACTAGGCCTGCAGAACAAAGTGCATTGCTCTTGATATCTATGAACATCACTAAGCCTGCAGATCCAAGTGCATTGCACCTGATACTTACAAACATCTCTAGTCCTGCATATGCAAGTGCATTGCACCTGATACCTATGTACATTGGTAGGCCTGCAGATCCAACTGCATTGCAACTGATACCTACAAACATCACTGGCCTGCAGATCCAAGTGCATTTCACCTGATACCTTCAAACATCACTAGGCCTGCAGATCCAAGTGCATTTCACCTGATACCTATGAACATCACTAAGCCTGCAGATCCAAGTGGATTGCACCTGATAGTTATAAGCATCACTAGGCCAGCAGATCTAAGTGCATTGCATCTAATACCTACAAACATCACTAGGCCTGCAGATCCAAATGCCTTGCCCCAGACAACTATGAACATCACTAGGCCTGCAGATCCAATGCATTGCACCTGACACCTACAAACATCACAAGGCCTGCAGATCCAATGCATTGCACCTGACACCTACAAACATCATTGGGCCTGCAGATCCAAATGCATTGCACCTGACACCTATGAACATCACTATACCTGCAGATCGAAATACATTGCACCTGATAGCTATGTACATCTTTGGGCCTGCAGATCCAAGTGCATTTCACCTGATATCTATGGGCATCACTAGGACTGCACATCGAAGTGCATTACACCTGATAGATAAGGACATCACCAGGCCTGCCGTTCCAAGTGGATTGCACCTGATAGCTACGGACAATACTAGGCCAGCAAATGAAAGTGAATTGCAGCTGATAGCTGTGGATATCGCTAGGCCTGCAGATCTACCTACATTGCAACTACCTGTGAACATCACTGGCCTGCAGATCCAAGTGCATTGCACCTGATAACCATGAACATGAATTAGCCTGCAGATCCACGTGGATTGCACCTGATAGTTATTGAAATCACTAGGCCTGCAGATCCAAGTCCATTGCACTTGGATCTGCAGACTTAGTGATGTTCGTAGATATAAAGTGCATTTCACCTGGTACCTACAAACATCACTAGGCCTGCATATCCAAGTACATTGCACCTGATACCTATGTACATCGGTAGGCCTGCAGATCCAAGTGCATTGCACCTGATATCTACGGACATCATTAGCACTGCAAATCAAAGTGCATTATGCCTGATAGTTACGGACATCACCAGGCCTGCAGTTCCAAGTGCATTTCACCTGATAGCTATGGACAACACTAGACCTGCAAATGCAAGTGCATTGCAGCTGATAACTATGGACATCACTAGGCCTGCAGATCCAACTACATTGCACCTGATACCTACGGACATCACTAGGACTGCAAATTGAAGAGCATTACACCTGATAGTTACGGACATCATCAGTCCTGCAGTTCCAAGTGCATTTCACCTGATAACTATGGACAATACTAGGCCTGCAAATGCAAGTACATTGCAGCTGATAGCTGCAAACATCACTAGGCCTGCAGATCCAAGTGCATTGCACCTGATATCTACGGACATCATTAGCACTGCAAATCAAAGTGCATTATGCCTGATAGTTACGGACATCACCAGGCCTGCAGTTCCAAGTGCATTGCACCTGATAGCTATGGACAACACTAGACCTGCAAATACAAGTGCATTGCAGCTGATAACTATGGACATCACTAGGCCTGCAGATCCAACTACATTGCACCTGATACCTATGGACATCACTAGGACTGCAAATTGAAGAGCATTACACCTGATAGTTACAGACATCACCAGTCCTGCAGTTCCAAGCGCATTTCACCTGATAACTATGGACAATACTAGGCCTGCAAATGCAAGTGCATTGCAGCTGATAGCTACAAACATCACTAGGCCTGCAGATCCAAATGCATTGCATGTGATACCTATGAACATCAGTAGGCCTGCAGATCCAAGTGCATTGCACATGATATCTACAAACATCACTAGGCCTGCAGATCTAAGTGCATTGCAGCTAATAGCTATGAACATATCTAGGCCTGCAGATCGAAGTACATTGCACCTGATACTATGAACATCAGTAGGCCTGCCGATCCATGTGCATTGCACCTGATAGCTATGGACATCTTTAGGCCTGCAGATCCAAGGGCATTATTATTGATACCTGAGAACATCATTAGGCCTGCAGATCCAGCTAAGGACAACATTTGGCCTGCAGATCCAAGTGCATTGCACCTGATAGCTATGGACAACACTAGGCCTGCAAATGCAAGTGCATTGTACCTGATACCTATGAACATCACTAGGCCTGCAGATCCAAGTGCATTGCACCTGATACCTATGAACATCACTAAGCCTGCATTTCCAAGTGCATTGCACCTGATACCTACAAACATCACTAGGCCTGCAGGTCCAACTGCATTGTCACTGATACCTATGAACATCACTAGTCCAGATCCAAGTGCATTGCACCTTATAGCTGTGTAAATCACTGGCCTGCAGATCCAAGTGCATTGCACCTAAAACCAGCAAACATAATTAGGCCTGCAGATCCAAGTGCCTTGCACCTGATACCTATGAACATCAGTAGGCCTGCAGATACAAGTGCATTCTACTTGATACCTATGAACATCACTAAACCTGCAGATCCAGGTGCATTGTACCTGATACCTATGAACATCACTAGACCTGCAGATCGAAGTGCATAGCACCTGATAGCTATGGACAACACTAGGCCTGCAAATGCAAGTGCATTTTACCTGATACCTATGAACATCACTAGGCCTGCAGATCCAAGTGCATAGCACCTGATAGCTATGAACATCACTAGACCTGCAGATCAAAGTGCTTTACACCTGATAGCTATGTACATCATTGGGCCTGCAGATCCAAGTACATTGCACCTGATATCTACGGACATCATTAGTACTGCAAATCGAAGTGCATTATGCCTGATAGTTACGGACATCATCAGGCCGGCAATTCCAGTGCATTGCATCTGCTAGCTATGGACAGCACTAGGCCTGCAAATGCAAGCGCATTGCAGCTGATAACTATGGACATCACAAGGCCTACAGATCCAACTACATTGCAACTGATTCCTATGAACATCACTGGCCTGCAGATCCAAGTGCATTGCACCAGATATCTACAAACATCATTAGGCCTGCAGATCCAAGTGCATTTCACCTGATACCTATGAACATCACTAAGCCTGCAGATCCAAGTGGATTGCACCTGATAGTTATAGACATCACTTGGCCAGCAGATCCAAGTGGATTGCTCTTGATACTTATGAACATCACTAAGCCTGCAGATCCAAGTGCATTGCACCTAATACCTACAAACATCACTAGGCCTGCAGATCCAAATGCCTTGCACCAGACAACTATGAACATCACTAGGCCTGCAGATCCAATACATTGCACCTGACACCTATAAAAATCGCTAGGCCTGTAGATCCAATGCATTGCACCTGACACCTACAAACATCATTGACTTTGGCGAAGAAATTGGAGTTGCACATGCGACCCAAAAATCAGCTACAGCAATATCATCACACAGCAAACAGGAACAAAGAGAATCAATGAAAAACAGTTATAAATTCAAGTCAAAAGTGCTGAGCTACCTAGATGCAGCAGTAATTAGCCTGTTACTGCTAAACTCCAAGATGGCCTCCACACCAGGCCAGAAAATATAGGAAATTCATCTAATATGGGAAATTATTTCTCTGCTTCTTGTATTGTCTGTCCATTTTTGAGTAAGGGTGCTGCTTGTTTTCTTAATGAACAGATATTTACAGTGTCACATTGTATGACATGTAGTAGAAAAAATATGGTGTTCCATGTTTCTGTGAAAATCTTAATTTAACAAAGGGTTGTTACTTTGCTGTTGTTGTTTAGTCATTTAGTTGAATCTGAATCTTTGTGGCTTTTAAGATTTTAGCTCCCCAGGCTTCTTTGTCAAGGACTTCTTGTTTAAGTTCTTGTAAATGTATAGTCATTATTCAGGAGTGAGTGCTGTTTATCCATCTGTGCCTCTGCCATCCTCTTCATTGATCTTCTCCACCATCAATGTTTTCTCTAGTGAGTCGTGTCTCCCAAAATGTGGCCAAATATTTAAGTTTTAACTTTACTATCAGGCTTTTCATTTCATAGGATTTCATAGGTTAGTACTAGGCTAACTGCCCTTGTGAGCCATTGTAAGCCTAGCCAATTATCCCTTGTGAGACTCAAACCCTGCACTTTGTCTTTGTAAGGTAAACACCTTAACCACTAGGCCACCCTCCCAACCCAAAGATAAGCCTTCCACTATCTGAATTTACTTCTTTAAGTATTGACCGATTCGACCTTGCAGCCCACTGAATTCTCATTGTTATCCTTTTACTTCTTTAAGTAGTGACTGATTCGACCTTGCAACCCACTGAATTCTTATTGTTATCCTTTTACTTCTTTAAGTATTGACCGATTCGACTTTGCAGCCCACTGAATTCTCATTGTTATCCTTTTACTTCTTTAAGTATTGACCGATTCGACCTTGCAGCCCACTGAATTCTCATTGTTATCCTTTTACTTCTTTAAGTAATGACCGATTCGACCTTGCAGCCCACTGAATTCTCATTGTTATCCTTTTACTTCTTTAAGTATTGACTGATTCGACCTTGCAGCCCACTGAATTCTCATTGTTATCCTTTTACTTCTTTAAGTATTGACCGATTCGACCTTCCAGCCCACTGAATTCTCATTGTTATCCTTTTACTTCTTTAAGTATTGACCGATTCGACCTTGCAGCCCACTGACTTCTCTTTGTTATCTTTTTACTTCATTAAGTATTGACCGATTCGACCTTGCAGCCCACTGAATTCTCATTGTTATCCTTTTTCTTCTTTAAGTATTGACCGATTCGACCTTGCAGCCCACTGAATTCTCATTGTTATCCTTTTACTTCTTTAAGTATTGACCGATTTGACTTTGCAGCCCACTGAATTCTCATTGTTATCCTTTTACTTCTTTAAGTATTGACTGATTCGACTTTGCAGCCTACTGAATTCTCATTGTTATCCTTTTACTTCTTTAAGTATTGACCGATTCAACCTTGCAGCCCACTGAATTCTCATTGTTATCCTTTTTACTTCTTTAAGTATTGACCGATTTGACCTTGCAACCCACTGAATTCTCATTGTTATCCTTTTACTTCTTTAAGTATTGAACGATTCGACCTTGCAGCCCACTGAATTCTCATTGTTATCCTTTTACTTCTTTAAGTATTGACCGATTCGACCTTGCAGCCCACTGAATTCTTGTTGTTATCCTTTTACTTCTTTAAGTATTGACCGATTCGACCTTGCAGCCCACTGAATTCTCATTGTTATCCTTTTACTTCTTTAAGTAGTGAACGATTTGACCTTGCAGCCCACTGAATTGTCATTGTTATCCTTTTACTTCTTTAAGTATTGACCGATTCGACCTTGCAGCCCACTGAATTCTCATCGTTATCCTTTTACTTCTTTAAGTATTGACCGATTCGACCTTGCAGCCCACTGAATTCTCATTGTTATCCTTTTACTTCTTTAAGTAATGACCGATTCGACCTTGCAGCCCACTGAATTCTCATTGTTATCCTTTTACTTCTTTAAGTATTGACTGATTCGACCTTGCAGCCCACTGAATTCTCATTGTTATCCTTTTACTTCTTTAAGTATTGACTGATTCGACCTTGCAGCCCACTGAATTCTCATTGTTATCCTTTTACTTCTTTAAGTATTGACCGATTCGACCTTCCAGCCCACTGAATTCTCATTGTTATCCTTTTACTTCTTTAAGTATTGACCAATTCGACCTTGCAGTCCACTGAATTCTCATTGTTATCCTTTTACTTCTTTAAGTATTGACCGATTTGACCTTGCAGCCCACTGAATTCTCATTTGTTATCCTTTTACTTCTTTAAGTATTGACCGATTCGACCTTGCAGCCCACTGAATTCTCATTGTTATCCTTTTACTTCTTTAAGTATTGACCGATTCGACCTTGCAGCCCACTGAATTCTCATTGTTATCCTTTTACTTCTTTAAGTATTGACCGATTTGACCTTGCAACCCACTGAATTCTCATTGTTACCCTTTTACTTCTTTAAGTATTGACCGATTCGACCTTGCAGCCCACTGAATTCTCATTGTTATCCTTTTACTTCTTTAAGTATTGACCGATTTGACCTTGCAACCCACTGAATTCTCATTGTTATCCTTTTACTTCTTTAAGTATTGACTGATTCGACCTTGCAGCCCACTGAATTCTCATTGTTATCCTTTTACTTCTTTAAGTATTGACCGATTCGACCTTCCAGCCCACTGAATTCTCATTGTTATCCTTTTACTTCTTTAAGTATTGACCAATTCGACCTTGCAGTCCACTGAATTCTCATTGTTATCCTTTTACTTCTTTAAGTATTGACAGATTTGACCTTGCAGCCCACTGAATTCTCATTTGTTATCCTTTTACTTCTTTAAGTATTGACCGATTCGACCTTGCAGCCCACTGAATTCTCATTGTTATCCTTTTACTTCTTTAAGTATTGACCGATTTGACCTTGCAACCCACTGAATTCTCATTGTTATCCTTTTACTTCTTTAAGTATTGACCGATTCGACCTTGCAGTCCACTGAATTTTCATTGTTATCCTTTTACTTCTTTAAGTATTGACTGATTCGACCTTGCAGCCCACTGAATTCTTGTTGTTATCCTTTTACTTCTTTAAGTAGTGAACGATTCGACCTTGCAGCCCACTGAATTGTCATTGTTATCCTTTTACTTCTTTAAGTATTGACTGATTCGACCTTGCAGCCCACTGAATTCTCATTGTTATCCTTTTACTTCTTTAAGTATTGACCGATTCGACCTTCCAGCCCACTGAATTCTCATTGTTATCCTTTTACTTCTTTAAGTATTGACCGATTCGACCTTGCAGTCCACTGAATTCTCATTGTTATCCTTTTACTTCTTTAAGTATTGACCGATTTGACCTTGCAGCCCACTGAATTCTCATTTGTTATCCTTTTACTTCTTTAAGTATTGACCAATTTGACCTTGCAACCCACTGAATTCTCATTGTTATCCTTTTACTTCTTTAAGTATTGACCGATTCGACCTTGCAGCCCACTGAATTCTCATTGTTATCCTTTTACTTCTTTAAGTATTGACCGATTCGACCTTGCAGCCCACTGAATTCTTGTTGTTATCCTTTTACTTCTTTAAGTATTGACCAATTCGACCTTGCAGCCCACTGAATTCTCATTGTTATCCTTTTACTTCTTTAAGTAGTGAACGATTCGACCTTGCAGCCCACTGAATTGTCATTGTTATCCTTTTACTTCTTTAAGTATTGACCGATTCGATCTTGCAGCCCACTGAATTCTCATTGTTATCCTTTTACTTCTTTAAGTATTGACCGATTCGACCTTGCAGCCCACTGAATTCTCATTGTTATCCTTTTACTTCTTTAAGTAATGACCGATTCGACCTTGCAGCCCACTGAATTCTCATTGTTATCCTTTTACTTCTTTAAGTATTGACTGATTCGACCTTGCAGCCCACTGAATTCTCATTGTTATCCTTTCACTTCTTTAAGTATTGACTGATTCGACCTTGCAGCCCACTGAATTCTCATTGTTATCCTTTTACTTCTTTAAGTATTGACCGATTTGACCTTGCAACCCACTGAATTCTCATTATTATCCTTTTACTTCTTTAAGTATTGACCGATTCGACCTTGCAGCCCACTGAATTCTCATTGTTATCCTTTTACTTCTTTAAGTATTGACTGATTCGACCTTGCAGCCCACTGAATTCTTGTTGTTATCCTTTTACTTCTTTAAGTATTTACCGATTCGACCTTGCAGCCCACTGAATTCTCATTGTTATCCTTTTACTTCTTTAAGTAGTGAACGATTCAACCTTGCAGCCCACTGAATTGTCATTGTTATCCTTTTACTTCTTTAAGTATTGACTGATTCGACCTTGCAGCCCACTGAATTCTCATTGTTATCCTTTTACTTCTTTAAGTATTGACCGATTCGACCTTCCAGCCCACTGAATTCTCATTGTTATCCTTTTACTTCTCTAAGTATTGACCGATTCGACCTTGCAGTCCACTGAATTCTCATTGTTATCCTTTTACTTCTTTAAGTATTGACCGATTTGACCTTGCAGCCCACTGAATTCTCATTTGTTATCCTTTTACTTCTTTAAGTATTGACCGATTCGACCTTGCAGCCCACTGAATTCTCATTGTTATCCTTTTACTTCTTTAAGTATTGACCGATTCGACCTTGCAGTCCACTGAATTCTCATTGTTATCCTTTTACTTCTTTAAGTATTGACCGATTTGACCTTGCAGCCCACTGAATTCTCATTTGTTATCCTTTTACTTCTTTAAGTATTGTCCGATTCGACCTTGCAGCCCACTGAATTCTCATTGTTATCCTTTTACTTCTTTAAGTATTGACAGATTTGACCTTGCAGCCCACTGAATTCTCATTTGTTATCCTTTTACTTCTTTAAGTATTGACCAATTCGACCTTGCAGCCCACTGAATTCTCATTGTTATCCTTTTACTTCTTTAAGTATTGACCGATTCGACCTTGCAGCCCACTGAATTCTCATTGTTATCCTTTTACTTCTTTAAGTATTGACCGATTTGACCTTGCAACCCACTGAATTCTCATTGTTATCCTTTTACTTCTTTATGTATTGACCGATTCGACCTTGCAGCCCACTGAATTCTCATTGTTATCCTTTTACTTTTTTAAGTAGTGAACGATTCGACCTTGCAGCCCACTGAATTGTCATTGTTATCCTTTTACTTCTTTAAGTATTGACCGATTCGACCTTGCAGCCCACTGAATTCTCATCGTTTTCCTTTTACTTCTTTAAGTATTGACCGATTCGACCTTGCAGTCCACTGAATTCTCATTGTTATCCTTTACTACATTTCCAAAGCATTGATTTGCTGGTGAATATCCTTATTTACAATCTAACTCTCACAGCCATATGGTATTGCTGGGAAAAAAAAAAACATAACTTTGACCATATAGACCTGTGTTTATAAAGTAATGTGTCTGATCTTTAAAATCTTGTCCAGAGTTATTATAGATTTCCATCCAAAAACAAGCATCTCTTAATTTCATGGGTACAATCATAATCTGTAGATACTGTTGAGCCCAGGGAAATAAAAGCTGTCACTACCTCCACTTCTTTCACATCTAATTGTAACAAATTGGTAGGCTATATGACATAATATTATTTGTTCTGAAATTGATCAACAAGTCATCCTTCACCTTCATCAACAGGCTCTTCCACTCTTCCTCACTTTCAGTCATTATATCTTGGAGTGTTTGCATTTCTGCTAACAATTTTGATTCCAGAATCTGATTTGTCTAACTCAGCATTTCACATAACATATTCAGCATATAATTTGAGTATGCACGGTGCCGGTATACTGCACTGTCATACTTTTTCCTAATCTTAAACCAATCTGCTATTTCATATTCAGTTCTAACTGTTGCTTCTGGTTCTGTATACAAATATCTCAAAAGCTAAATAAGGTGCCACAATATTGCCATTGTTCTATGAGCTTACCACAGTTTGAATGTGCTGCATTGTCAAATATCTTAAATGAGTCAATGAAACACATGCAAATGTTTTTTCAGGATCCGTCTTGCTTTTTCCATTCTCCAACAGATACTGAAAGTTTGATCCCTGGTGTTCTGGCCCATTCTAAAACCACCCTGTACATCTGGCTGTTATTTGCCCATATATTGATGGATGCTTTGCCTTGCTGGGATGTGAAGAAAGCACAACTGTTTGATAATGTCATCACTCTTTGGTATTGCCCTTTCTTGGAATTGGAATATAAATTGACCTTTTCCTGTTTAATGACTAATTTCATGTTTTCCATATTTACTGACAAGTTCAAAGCAATGATCTAATGCAGCAGCATTGTTTTGCAGTATTTTAAGATATTCATCCAGAATTGAACAAGTGAATTAGAAACAAATGGAAGAAGTTAGAATAATGGAGCATTTAAGGGAAATTCCGAGTGGTGATGTCTATATCACGATTTACCCTTTTTTGACAGTAGTACACTTCAAACAATTTTATGTTTAGTATACTGAAACAAAGTCAACTATCACAGGTGAGAAAACACTAAACATGCATTATTGAACAAGCAGACCTTTCACATGTGAAAATTCCAGATTCTTACTCATATAGGTTTAACTAATGAGCTTTATTGTAGATGGTTTCTTTAAGGTGTTAATGTAATTGGTTAATGTTGTCATGTGATATATGAGGCATCATTTAAAAATGCTTTGATTCACTTTTGTGAACCATTTGTCACAATGGACAGTGGTCAAATGTGAAAATTCCAGATTCTTGCTCATATAGGTTTAACTAATGAGCTTTATTGTAGATGGTTTCTTTAAGGTGTTGATGTAATTGGTCAATGTTGTCATGTGATATATGAGGCATCATTTAAAAATGCTTTGATTCACTTTTGTGAACCAGTTGTCACAATGGACAGTAGTCAAATGTGAAAATTCCAGATTCTTACTTATATAGGTTTAACTAATGAGCTTTATTGTAGATGGTTTCTTTAAGGTGTTGATGTAATTGGTTAATGTTGTCATGTGATATATGAGGCATCATTTAAAAATGCTTTGATTCACTTTTGTGAACCAGTTGTCACAATGGACAGTAGTCAAATGTGAAAATTTCTGATTTTTACTCATATAGGTTTAACTAATGAGCTTTATTGTAGATGGTTTCTTTAAGGTGTTGGTGTAATTGGTTAATGTTGTCATGTGATATATGAGGCATCATTTAAAAATGCTTTGATTCACTTTTGTGAACCAGTTGTCACAATGGACAGTAGTCAAATGTGAAAATTTCAGATTCTTACTCATATAGGTTTAACTAATGAGCTTTATTATAGATGGTTTCTTTAAGGTGTTGGTGTAATTGGTTAATGTTGTCATGTGATATATGAGGCATCATTTAAAAATGCTTTGATTCACTTTTGTGAACCAGTTGTCACAATGGACAGTAGTCTGCCATGGGAGCAGTGATTTTTATTATTTATTTCTGTTTAGTTTTTTTCGTATACAATTCAGATAATTTCCCGTTTATATTGATTCATTATTTTCTGGATGTCTAACAATGAACAGATACAGAGCCTTCCCCTTTAATACTGCTTCTTTGACTAGTAAAGTTTGTAAATAAAGTTGCAGTTTAATGCTTTACTGGCATTTAACTGAACAACTATTGAAAATATAGATGCAGATTTTAAAGTTCCTGTGTCCTAGTGAAGAATTGTTCAGGGCTTTGGTATATTTTATGACTTTGACTTACAGTCCACGATCAAGTACATCTCCTCTCTAAACTTGTTTTACTAGTAGAACATATGATAAGGTAAGTATGTTTTATTTAAATACCAAATATCCCATAAATCTCAATTTCTCCTCATCTCAGAGTGCATTCCCCTCTCTACATAATAATCTAAGCAATGTATTACACACACACACACACACACACACACACACACACACACACACACACACACACACACACATAAAACATGTCTTAAGTGTTTGTCCTCTTGTGTGGTATTTCAGTGTTATTCCACTTCATCAGTGGGGTCTGTATTCAGACACATGAAACCATATAGCAAAATACATCAGAGAAAGCAAGAAACAGTCAGTATGAATCTGTTGACACTCCTGGTGCATACTTCTCCATTACCTATACAAGAAACAGTCAGTATGAATCTGTTGACACTCCTGGTGCATACTTCTCCATTACCTATACAAGAAACAGTCAGTATGAATCTGTTGACACTCCTGGTGCATACTTCTCCATTACCTATACAAGAAACAGTCAGTATGAATCTGTTGACACTCCTGGTGCATACTTCTCCATTACCTATACAAGAAACAGTCAGTATGAATCTGTTGACACTCCTGGTGCATACTTCTCCATTACCTATACAAGAAACAGTCAGTATGAATCTGTTGACACTCCTGGTGCATACTTCTCCATTACCTATACAAGAAACAGTCAGTATGAATCTGTTGACACGCCTGGTGCATACTTCTCCATTACCTATACAAGAAACAGTCAGTATGAATCTGTTGACACTCCTGGTGCATACTTCTCCATTACCTATACAAGAAACAGTCAATATGAATCTGTTGACACTCCTGGTGCATACTTCTCCATTACCTATACAAGAAACAGTCAGTATGAATCTGTTGACACTCCTGGTGCATACTTCTCCATTACCTATACAAGAAACAGTCAGTATGAATCTGTTGACACTCCTGGTGCATACTTCTCCATTACCTATACAAGAAACAGTCAGTATGAATCTGTTGACACTCCTGGTGCATACTTCTCCATTACCTATACAAGAAACAGTCAGTATGAATCTGTTGACACTCCTGGTGCATACTTCTCCATTACCTATACAAGAAACAGTCAGTATGAATCTGTTGACACTCCTGGTGCATACTTCTCCATTACCTATACAAGAAACAGTCAGTATGAATCTGTTGACACTCCTGGTGCATACTTCTCCATTACCTATACAAGAAACAGTCAGTATGAATCTGTTGACACTCCTGGTGCATACTTCTCCATTACCTATACAAGAAACAGTCAGTATGAATCTGTTGACACTCCTGGTGCATACTTTTCCATTACCTATACAAGAAACAGTCAGTATGAATCTGTTGACACTCCTGGTGCATACTTCTCCATTACCTATACCAAACACCTGACCAGGCTGAAACAGAAATTGTTACATGTAGAAACTCTTAAGGGAAAAGGAAAATCTAAAAAAATTAATTTACTGATAAACTGCCACATATTGTAGAAAAAAACTGTTAGTGTATATCTAGTAGTTACTATTTCTAATACTGCGTCTTTGTCATGGAAATAGTTTTAAACCAATACTTTGTACCCTTGCATGAATCTGCACTGTTTTGACATGAAACATTTTGTTTTATTGGTCTTTTCTGCAATTATAAGTTCAAACGATCACTGTTGTTCCTTATTTATTGAAACACGCGTGAAGCACATTACCATCTGTTTACTAACTTTGCCTTGATTTTGCAGACTGCGGTACAATAACATCTCTGGAGAGTGGAGAAAAAACTGATTTCACTGTGCAAGGAATCCACCATATTCAGACCGGGGCTCTCTATCCATGTAGGGGAAGAAGGAAACATTAACAATTCCTCATCTAACAACAAGAGAAGTAAGTGATACAGATTTGGAAAATGTTAGCACCCTGTCTGGGACATGCATTTATGTAAATAAATAAACCCTCCTTAGGCACAGACAAACAAAAATGTAACTGAATATTAATGCAAATTGAGCTAGGGGAACATCCAAATATGCACATCTGTGTAGCTTATATCCCACCACTATCTTATATAAACATTCAACAAAATCTATTACAAGAAATTTTCAACAATCACATTCCCCAGAATAAAAATTCCCCTAAAAAAAGTTTGCATTAACATCCCCTACACACCCACTTAATAAAATGCTGATGCACCATAATCTATAGGAATTTGTCAAGCCAATCACAAGACCAAGCTAGTTAACAGACAATGACGCTATGTTTGACCTTATAATTAACAACATCAACACAAAATGCAAACCGGTTATTATCATGTTAATACTTTAATTGACCACTGCCCAGTACTCTTCTCCAGGTACTTCAAACCCTTAAAAAATCCACCTTGCATCATAACCTGTAAACCTATCTCAGCAAATAAACATCACCTGCTAAATGTTCTCCATTGATTGGTCCAATATCTACTCCTGCACACAATCTAATGAAGCCTTAGCACAATTCTATGAAGTGCTAACTCCAATACAGGAAGCGATATTCCCAATTAAAAAAAGAAGGGTAAGAGGCCAAAAATACACTTGGATGACAGCAGAGATTAAAAAAACTGTTCAAATTCAAGAACTCTGCCTGGAACTTGTGGAAACAACAACCCACTAACACAGAACACGAAGAAAAATACAACACCCTAAAGAAAAGGTCAATGACTGTTACTAAAACAGCAAAAGCAACTTTTCCTAGAAACAAGCAATCCTTACTAACTCAAAACATTTCTGGAAAGAACCAAAAACATTCACAAGTGATATTACCCATCCTAATAAATTAGACCATACTTTTACAGTCTGCTTTACATTTTCTAATGAATATTGAAACTTTTTTACAGATGTTGTTCAAAACCTGACTAGAGTTTGACCAAACCCAAACACCTACACCTGTTGTTAGGTATACTAGGACTCCCAGCCCCAGTTGTGTAAGCTATACATATTAGCAGCCTGTATCCCAATTAGTCACTTCAAACACATTCCTTACAAGAATGTTTAAACGTCCTATATAAGTTGGATGGCAGAACAGGCTCTAAAATGTCCAGTCTTTACCCATCATTCCTAAGAATGTCAGTTCCTCACATAACTAAACCACTTAAGCACATTATCAACATCTCACTGATGTCTACAATTCCCACAGCCTTTAAACCTGCTTATGTCATACCTCTTTTCCAAAAAATGCAACCATAAATAATTTAGCAGTTACAGGCCCATAGCCAACCTTTACCCTATAAGTAAAATCTTTGAAAAACTAATATACAAGCAACAGTGGGAATATATAAATAATTACAGACTTCTATGTGGCAAGCAACATCGATTTAGAAACTCTTTTAGTACTATGGCAGCCCTGGGCACAGCAACAAACTCCATTTTAACAACATGAATGATTTAAAAATAGCAGGCTGTCTGTTCATTGATATGACAAGAGCTTTTGGAACAGACATAACTTGTTTCTCTATAAACTTAGCAGATTTAGCTTTGCTCTGAATGCCTAAAGTTCATTTAGAAGCTATATCTAAAACCTAACTTTTCAGGTTTGTGTAGGGAATAGTTTATCTACATAAAGGTCTGTCGGGAGTAATCTAATGGTCAGTGTTATGGCCATTATTGTTTTCTCTCTTCCTTGGTGGTTTAGCCACTGACCTCGCACAACTTAAATCCATAACGTACGCTGATGATTTCTTAAAACCCGAGTCAGCCAATAATGTTGTGGCCTACAACAAAAACTGCAGACAAGTTTTACACATTTATGTCAGTAAAATATACAAATATGCTAATAATTAACCATACAAACTCACATGTTATGCTTTTTGGTGCCCAACTAAAGCTTCCAAAACCCCCTCAGCTTACATTGAAAGGTACAAAAGGTTACCTACTTTCCTTAGTCAGAGAGTAAGGATATCTAGAAATAACTCTAAATCCGACTTTTTTGTTTGCAAGATATACAGATAACATCATCAAGAAGAACGCATACCAGCTGAAACTGTGCTGTAAGATAACACATCTCCTTACCCCTACAGCATGCTTGGCTTGAACCAAGAATGTATTAATCCCAAAAGTAGAATATGGACTAACCATGTTAGCTATCCACTCTTGTGTAAATACTAATGAAATACAGATCACCGGTAATAAAATCAGCTGCTTTGCATTACTGGTCCAGTCACAGACGTACCATTGCCAACTTTTAGAAAAAATAAAAAACAACTGGCTTCCAATTACCAAAACGGCAACATTCCTCCAATGCTCACAAATCTATTAACTGTTCCAGATAGGCCAGTATCACCTTCTTAGGACAGGACTACTGACGAAGGGATCTTGTAGTATTCACCGAGATCCCACTCAACCAAAACCAAATCGGCGTAACACACTTTAACAAAAGTGCTTTTCACCAAAAAATCAATTTTGCTAAAGTGTATAAAAAAATAAATTAAATAGAATTAAAAAAAAAAAAACACTCAATTTTACACAGGGGGCAAGCCCCCCTATGCCCCCACACCCTCCTACTTTTATATTCTTTTATATTCTTACTCCAAGATCGCACTACAGTGGGGAAAAGTGAATATCCCTTATCCTCACTGTACTACAATATCAGCAACAGCCACCCCCCCCCCACGATTTTCCCTATTTTTCAACATACTTTCGCGAAAGTGCTTTTTCAGTGAAAAGCACTTTCGCGAAAGTATGGTAGGACGTTTCCCTTTCGGTGAAACGGCCATTTGAGAAACAATACAGGACCCTGATAAAGCAGGCTGAGAGATAGTCAGGAGGAAGGAATAATGCTTATATGGCTATGATTCAAAACCTGCACAGGAGAAAGAGCATTTATTAATCTAGGGTCACCCATCTGAAATCAGGTAACTAATCACTCTGGATGCATTCAAAAATAATTTAAAAGAGCATCTGTTTACTTCCACTAACTGCTCTACTTTAGACATGAGGAATAATTGTACTTATGCCTTCATTATGTAAATAATTCCATTAATTGTAAACATTTTCATGTATAAATTGCCACTGCTACATGCATTTTCTAATGTCTATTTAATGTATACAGTTGCTTTCTATTGTCTTAACTGTTGACTATTTAGTGCATATTCATGGCCTGGAGTGTAGAGGCCTACTGAATCCCATTAAATACAGCAGGATTGGCAAGCACTATTTTAGGGAAGGGATAGATGGGCAGTTATTGTAAGAGATATAAACAATGTGGTAGTAATTCCCAGACTGCGGTGGACCATTTTGGGGTGGAAAGACTGGAGTAACAATAATTTTCAGAAAAAAAAAATCGGGCCAAAAAGATAGAAAGAAGTGAGAACTGGTGATGGCATATCTGCCAGAAAGGGTAAATAGAAGATATGAATTGCGTATGGATTAATTGCATGTGGATGCAAAGGGAACAGGATATTTTTAGAAGTTCTTCAACAATATGGAGTAGTACAGAAAGGGACTCAGAAAAGAAGGGTAAGTGTGAATTTGAACGTGACATTGGAGGATCAGCTGAACAGGAAAAGAAGCAGGAAAAAAGCACAATGGGGACGAGGAAGGAATTACTAAAAGAAACTGTAAAAGGGGATTGAGTGGCTACATGGAGAGAAGGAATTACTAAAAGAAACTGTAAAAGGGGATTGAGTGGCTACATGGAGAGAAGGAATTACTAAAAGAAACTGAAAAGGGGGATTGAGTGGCTACATGGAGGGAAGGAATTACTAAAAGAAACTGTAAAAGGGGATTGAGTGGCTACATGGAGGGAAGGAATTACTAAAAGAAACTGAAAAAGGGGATTGAGTGGCTACATGGAGAGAAGGAATTACTAAAAGAAACTGTAAAAGGGGATTGAGTGGCTACATGGAGAGAAGGAATTACTAAAAGAAACTGAAAAGGGGGATTGAGTGGCTACATGGAGAGAAGGAATTACTAAAAGAAACTGTAAAAGGGGATTGAGTGGCTACATGGAGAGAAGGAATTACTAAAAGAAACTGAAAAGGGGGATTGAGTGGCTACATGGAGGGAAGGAATTACTAAAATAAACTGTAAAAGGGGATTGAGTGGCTACATGGAGGGAAGGAATTACTAAAAGAAACTGAAAAAGGGGATTGAGTGGCTACATGGAGAGAAGGAATTACTAAAAGAAACTGAAAAAGGGGATTGACTGGCTACATGGAGAGAAGGAATTACTAAAAGAAACTGAAGAAGGGGATTGACTGGCTACATGGAGAGAAGGAATTACTAAAAGAAACTGAAAAAGGGGATTGACTGGCTACATGGAGAGAAGGAATTACTAAAAGAAACTGAAGAAGGGGATTGACTGGTTACATGGAGAGAAAGAAGCACATCTAGGAAATGACACACTTTCTCCTGGAGTCTGTGAAACTGGGCCAGGTAAATAGTTGTATTGCCTCACAAGGTGAAATACTTGAGGTTTATGGCAAAAGTAGTGAGAAAGTCATGGAGTGTATCAGTCCATGGTGCAGTTAAATTATGGTAGGCAGGAAACAGCAATGAGTAAATGGGGGAAAGAGATGAGATGGGAATGAGTGAAGAGGGGATATATAAAAGGGAGCCTCGGGCAATAATCAGAGAAGAACGTATCAATAAGAAGGAAGCAGGGGCAGTTTATGGAATAGAATGGAGGTCAAAGGTTAGCTGATGATGATGGTAATCTACACTGGGGACAGACAGCCAGACAGACTTAGGGAAACATTAAGAAATAACAAAAAGGAGATAGAAAGGATGAATTGTGAACTTTAACCTGGCATGAAGGAAAGGATGAGCATGACCTAGAAAAGATAGAACTACTCTCATCGAGTAAAAGAAAAGGAAAGAAAAAGCAATTCCAGTAAGTGGAAGGGTCAAAGCCAGGAAAGGGGCTCACATGGAAAAAAGAAAAGGAAAAAATTGTTAGCCTAAGGACAATGGAGTGGGGTGCAGGAGTTGACAAATGACCAGAATGGGATGGAAAAGAATTAGAGAAATTCTTAGGGCATAGTGCTATACCTCAACAAAGTGTGTACAAGGCATTGCTTCTTATGGAGATGGGGGAAGCAGCAGGATGGTGAAATAAATCTATATCAGCTGAAGATATAAGGGAAACAATAAAAGGTAGAAATGGAAGGGAGACATCTGGGCCTGATGGATTCCTCATAGACTTCTGTAAGTGGAGGAAGGAAAAGGGAAACAATAAAAGGTAGAAATGGAAGGGAGACATCTGAGCCTGATGGATTCCTCACAGACTTCTGTAAGTGGAGGAAGGAAAAGGGAAACAATAAAAGGTAGAAATGGAAGGGAGACATCTGGGCCTGACGGATTCCTCACAAACTTCTGTAAGTGGAGGAAGGAAAAGGGAAACAATAAAAGGTAGAAATGGAAGGGAGACATCTGGGCCTGATGGATTCCTCACAGACTTCTGTAAGTGGAGGAAGGAAAAGGGAAACAATAAAAGGTAGAAATGGAAGGGAGACATCTGGGCCTGACGGATTCCTCACAGACTTCTGTAAGTGGAGGAAGGAAAAGGAAACAATAAAAAGTAGAAATGGAAGGGAGACATCTGGGCCTGACGGATTCCTCACAGACTTCTGTAAGTGGAGGAAGGAAAAGGGAAACAATAAAAAGTAGAAATGGAAGGGAGACATCTGGGCCTGATGGATTCCTCACAGACTTCTGTAAGTGGAGGAAGGAAAAGGGAAACAATAAAAGGTAGAAATGGAAGGGAGACATCTGGGCCTGACGGATTCCTCACAGACTTCTGTAAGTGGAGGAAGGAAAAGGGAAACAATAAAAAGTAGAAATGGAAGGGAGACATCTGGGCCTGATGGATTCCTCACAGACTTCTGTAAGTGGAGGAAGGAAAAGGGAAACAATAAAAAGTAGAAATGGAAGGGAGACATCTGGGCCTGATGGATTCCTCACAGACTTCTGCAAGTGGAGGAAGGAAAAGGGAAACAATAAAAGGTAGAAATGGAAGGGAGACATCTGGGCCTGACTAAGTGGAGGAAGGAAAAGGGAAACAATAAAAGGTAGAAATGGAAGGGAGACATCTGGGCCTGATGGATTCCTCACAGACTTCTGTAAGTGGAGGAAGGAAAAGGGAAACAATAAAAGGTAGAAATGGAAGGGAGACATCTGGGCCTGACTAAGTGGAGGAAGGAAAAGGGAAACAATAAAAGGTAGAAATGGAAGGGAGACATCTGGGCCTGACGGATTCCTCACAGACTTCTGTAAGTGGAGGAAGGAAAAGGGAAACAATAAAAAGTAGAAATGGAAGGGAGACATCTGGGCCTGATGGATTCCTCACAGACTTCTGTAAGTGGAGGAAGGAAAAGGCAAACAATAAAAGGTAGAAATGGAAGGGAGACATCTGGGCCTGACGGATTCCTCACAGACTTCTGTAAGTGGAGGAAGGAAAAGGCAAACAATAAAAGGTAGAAATGGAAGGGAGACATCTGGGCCTGATGGATTCCTCACAGACTTCTGCAAGTGGAGGAAGGAAAAGGGAAACAATAAAAGGTAGAAATGGAAGGGAGACATCTGGGCCTGACGGATTCCTCACAGACTTCTGTAAGTGGAGAGAGGAAATCACAAAGGAGGAAATGGCTACAATGAAGGACTGGTGCACAGTGAACAGGAAGTTGCCAGGCAGTATTTGAGAAACCAGAATGATGTCACCACCTAGGAAAAAATACAGCAGGCCCACATATCCAAATGCAGTACACATGATATTGCTCAACACTGATGCATAAGTGCTGGTGAACGTCTTAGCTTGTAGACTAGATAAATTACTCTGGAAGATAATTCATGAAACATCAGTGGAATTTATCAGCACAGGACAACTGTTAATAACTGGTATGAGGTAACGGTCTTCGTGGATATTTTCAAGATGAAGAAAGTGGTAGGAAGGGAGCAGTACTAACTGACATCAGGCAAGTGTTTGAATCCCATGATTGTAGTGGGTGCAGGTCCGATGATGGATTCAGGTCCCAAGATGGACACTGAAAGTAGAATTTGTAATTAATGGTAACACATTAATAAAAAGGCATAATAAAGAAAGAAAGAAAGGATATCCACAGAAACATGGGGCAAGGGCGCTTCCTCTTACCATGATTCTTCATCTTGCTTATGGACACACTGGACAGAGCCATAAAAGAAACTGTAGCATAAAGGGTGGAAAATCAGAATCAAGACTACGAAGAAGTGAAAGACGAAGACGTACAGAGGAGTAGAGAACAAACTGCCCTAAAAATGAGAAAGGAAGAGGAAAAATCACTGAAATAATTTGTAAACAGGCTAACAGCCTGTTAATTATAGAAATGCTATACTTCTGACACATGGAAGTCTACTTACAAGGTGTTGTTAGCTTTGATGGTGCATGATTGGGCTACATTTATGTATATTAGTTTACTATCTATGAAAAATGAATAATATTTACAAAAGTAAACCATCATCTGACATTGCTGAAGATGGTGGACAGTTATGTTTAAAACATGACCTAAAATTATTTTGTAGAATGGGGAGTAACATTTAGCATGTACTAATATGGAGTCACTTCATAAGATGTAGAAAATATTAATCTAGAATGGAAAACTGCTACTGTTTTTCTTGTGTTGTCTGTCCATTGTTGAGTAATGATACCATTTTCTTAATGAGCAAAGACTTACGGTGTAGCAAAGTTTGACGTGTAATAACAAAGATGTGATTTGTATTTCTACATGTTCCCGTGTGCAGGACACTTATATAGGTGAAACTAAACAAATGGTAGACCTTAATTAAAGAGAGCATCATACCTCTCAACTGCCCAGATTTTCACAGAATGTCCAGATATTTCTGTCATATTTTTAGCCTGTTCCACATAAAATTGTTGTTTTTCTGGCAAATCCTTAAAGATGGAAGTCACTAAATAATGACAGACATATGAGTTTCAGACTTCATGTCCTTTAGAAAATGCATGCTAACATGAAACCTTTTATTCTAGCAATTTTCAAAAGAACAATATTTAAAATCTGCCCCATATATTCGGGTATTTATACCCTAATTATTTTGGCTTTGCCCCGATCTGAGAGGTATGGAGAGCACTTAACGGTAATGTAGAATGGCGACCTGTTTAAACCACTATTCAGACATTAACTGTGGCACTCTCATATGATATTAGGTTTACTAAGTTGTATATATTTTTATATATTTTAATATTCATTCTTTATATATTTATTCAGTATGTTTTATATTTGAATTTTATAGCTAGGTTTTATATTTTTGGACAGAACAATATTGTAACTACAACTGGAATTATTTTGCTTTAAGGTATTATTTTTATAATGGAACTGCATTTTTAATAAGACTTATGAGTAAGATTTTTTTAATTCAGTAATTAAACATATTATTTGTTCATGGAATGGTATATAAGATGACACTGGTTGATGACATTTTATTCTGATGAAGTCTGTTTCATTTGCAGACAAAAAGCTAATTGGGTATTAAAAGCTTAAATCTGCTGTATTACTTGTGGTATCTGTGGTGTTCTTTGATATTTTAGCAAGAAGGAGCTTCTTTTTTGGAGTTGGTTTCTGACTAGTGAGGTAGAATCTTGTTCATTTTCCACACCCATTGAGCCTTGTTTTTTTTTTTTTTTCCTAAATTTGCCTCTTTACTATATTGGAACAAATCAAATGTTGCTGGGAGAGAAAACATTAAGAATAGATTATTGTACAAACAGACCCCCTTACATTTTAAAAATCCATGGTCTTGTATTATGCATACGTTGAACTTCTGAAATTAAATGTAGGTGGTTTTCTTAAGATACTTTAAATTGGTTAATTTACTCATATAGTGTGTATCAAAGATCATTTAAAATTATTTTATTCTGTGTTGCAAATCATTTGTACCCTTGGAAGTATTCTTCTAAGGTAATATGGAATTTTTATTGCACTGATAAACATATTTGTTTCTATGTATTTTTGTTTCAAATACAAGCTGAATATAAGCTATCTCCTGTGGATAATTGTACATTGTTTTTAACATCTGACAATCAGTTGTTATAGAATATTTTCTCTTCATACTGTTTAGTTCATTAGTGAAGTATGCGAATAAACATGAAATGTACTGGTCTACAAGCATGTTGCTAAAGAATTAAGAAAAATGCAGGTTTCAGGTTTTTAGATCATAGTGCAAAGCTGTGTTGGGCTCTGGTATATTTTATGAGCAGAACACTAGGGTCAGCTATTAGGTACCTCTTCATTCTGACCAACTATTTTTCAGTAGTGAAGAAGAGTATTCTGGCAGTTGGCTTCAAGCATTAAGAAGCTGTTAATAAGCCATTTCCTGTAGCCAGTGGTGCAAAGGTTTGAGTCCCTCATCCTCCACTTACTAACTGCATGACTTTTAGTAAGTCAGTTAATAGGATAAGTCAGACAGCCGAATTCAATGTGGAAACGAAGTAGGTCCTCAGTGTATTTATAGGTTGGGTTGTAATTCCTCAGTGGCCTAACCTATTTCTTGCTCAATTAGCCTTGATATGGTTATTGTTAACCTCTTTTTCTCTTCCTTTTTATTTTATCTATTGGTGTTGTTGTACGACTTTTATGTTTATGAAAATGTTGAAACATGGTTGTAAAACAAACAAAGCAGAGACAAATAAGTTGATATCAATTGATATAAGTTGATATGTTACAAAGACATGCATCTGGAGCGTTTTTCCCTGGGCCTCCGCTGGAAATTGGCTTCGTTCCAAGTCAGACTTTCCTGGTTAACAAATGTTAAAATTAAAAAAAATAATAAAATAAATCATGACTCTGTTAGCATACCCTGTCCAGGCTTCTCCACTACTTTCAATGAACACCTAACTAGCCAGAATCATAGCCTGTTACATGTAAAAGCTCATAGAAAAGGAAATTACTAGAAGCCATTCATTGATAAAACGCTACATATATTAGAAGAAACATTTCAGCATAACTGTATTGGATATTATATCTAAATAAAAGCTTCATATCACAGAGATAGTTTGAAATAATTACATAACATATACATATCAAAGTGCACTGCTCAAGAATGAGAAATATAGCCTTTCTTGTGTTTATAATTTCATATATTTAATGTTATTCCTGATTGTATGTCCCAAAGAAGAAACATTAAAGCAACATGCATGCAGCACAACATTACCATGTGTGTATTAACTACTATTGTCTCAATTCTGCAGGCTGCGGTGCAATAAAATGTCTGGAGTGGACAATAAAACTGGTTTCACTACACAAGGAGCCAGCGATATGCAGACAAGGGACCTTTATCCATGCAGGAAAAGCAGGAAAGTGTAAACAACACAGGTCTGGAAAATGTTAGTACTTTGTCTGGGACAGAGCATAATGTTTCATGCAGTCATTTGATTAACATAGCTTCTACTTTCAACTGTTCACAAACTCTCTAACAACTTTAACTCCACCCAGCAGTGATGCCATTCCCATTTAGATAACATGCAGTTGTAATTATCACACAGCCACTTCACTTTCCCAGTGACATAGGTACATAGGTTGGTACTAGGCTATCGGCCCTAGGGCCTGTACAAGCCTAGCCATAACAATTCCCTGGCTATTTCTTCCCACACTATCTACTTGTCTTAATTTGTTGTAAATAATTTATGTTACAAATGTACATATGCTGTATATTACAAATGTATATATTGCCTGACAATTGTTTTTTTACTAATGTGTATTTTCACATAATCTTAATGTCTGTCACTAAATGCAATTCTTTATTTATACTCACAGGCTGAGACTGAAATTGGTCACTTGTGATCAATGGTCTACCCTGGTAAATAAAGTATGAATAAGTTCAATTAATAAATAAATATCCACTCTCAGCTACTTTTTTTCCTTATGGTGGGTGTACAATAAAAGTAACTAGCCTGTTGGTTTTGATTGGAACTTGCTGCCAATATTGTTACACAGAATAACATTTACCTTCCTGCAAACATTCATACTATCCCAGCCTCCTATGATTTGTTAAAAGCAGTTGTCACGTGTTAGTTGTCCTACACTCAGATCTGTACAAATTTGTCAATCATTCTGTGCTAAGTAGTTTTGTCCACCTTCTGTAATGTGTTCATTCAGAACCTATTCTCACAAATAAATTGGCATCAGCTTGTTATGTACATTTCGTTTTTGGTATAGCAGCATCCTTATCAGTTGTCCATATTGAAAAGAAATGCCTTCCATTATTTATGTATTCTAACGAATTTCACTGTCTGACCTCATTTCTTTACCTCCTTTAAAACTTGAAGTACTTCTCTTCTGTGTCCTCACTCTCTATAAAATGTTTAAATCATTTTAATTCTTTTCCTAACCTGATGTCTTTCTCCCTCTCCATTCTTGCTGTTTTTATTGTCTTTACTACATCTTTTTGAATGGACTAATACTGGTCCTGCCTTGTTCCCCTTTTTCTCCATGGTATTTTCAAAGTACTATATCTCCTGTTTAGTATATCCTCATCCTCTTATAAGACATGTACTGATAGTTTCTGTTATTTTTAAATTATTTTATATATATATATATATATATTAAGGATTATTGCCTCTTTATTGACAGACAGCCAAAATGTATTCACCCTTCCATCTTGACTATTAAATACTCATTGTTGAAGGAAGCTTAAACTTTGTAGAAATCAACCAACGTTAAGTGGGAAATGTCTGTGGTGACCTGACTCTGTGATATTTATTGAACTTTTTTGTGACTTGACTCTAAGTTACTATTTATTTGCTTTTGTTTACCAGGCTAGTTCTACTAGGCTGATGGATTATTTTTAGGGGTGGCCCAAGTTGATATTCATACTGAGGAGGATACATTTGGCCAGGGCCACAGGGAACTTCCTTTTATCTTTGGAGCTGCTAGGTGGGACTAGAAGGTGGCGGTAAGAGCCTCAGTTAATGCTGAGATGGAAGGCAATGAAGCTGTTTTAATGAGCATGGATGAGTCTGTAGTGGAAAAAAAATGTTTTTGTGGAAAATAACAACACAGAAGTCTTGATTGTGATGTTGGGAGACTTGGCAAGACAGCTATTAATGTCAGTGAAGGAGGAGAATAAGCCAGGAGATGGTCAGGTGATGTGCGGCAGTTGAGAGGTTGTTTGGAGAAGAAGAGGAGAGTAATGCAGATGAAGCATCAGAGAAGGAGAGTGAGAGGGATGAAGAGGAAGCATATCCGGCTGGTGGAGCACCTGGCTTTAAAGGTGCGCTCTGCACGGGGGCGTCAAGCAGAATGGCGAATGAACAAAATGAAGAAGGAAGTTTAGCAGCTAAAAGAGTGATACACACAACAGCGGCAGTAAACAAACAGCAGCAGAATAAAAATGAGAAAACAATCAGGAGGTGAACGTGGAACAGATGCTAGCAGTCAGAAGACCATCTCTAAGTATTAGTAAAAAAAAAAGTGAAGAAAAAGCCATTGGCAAGTACATTACTTTAACAACATAATTTAGACACTGGGATTTAAAGTAACAGACATTAGAACCCTAATACATTTAGGAACTGAATCATTTTCTGAAATGATTTGGGAAATGTTGGCAGAATGGTTTTAATGAATTAATATGTACATTTTTAGAAAGTCTAGAAATGAATATGTTTACTAGAAGTTAAATATGCCAGTTAAAAGAAAAATGTTAGTACAGTTAAAACTTCAGACATAGATGAAAATGAATTGAAAACCTTTTTTAAAGTATGTCAAAAAGTGCATGACATAAGAAGGTGCTGCATGAAAGAAAATTGTGGATGGGTGCTTGGGAGGTATGGGTAACTCTGAATGGATTAGGGGCAAACTGCAGCATGTATCTAATGGGGCAGTGGTGAATGGAAGGGCATGTTGTATTTAAATTTTTGTGTGGATTTGTCATATGTTAATCCGAATTGTAACAAAAGATGGTGTGGACATTGTGTAGAATTTTGTCATTCAAGGAAGAATTGCAGACCAAACTGTACAAAATGTGGGGATAGGCATGACCATTTTCAGTCTGATTGCCTTTTAATCACAGATGAAAGTAGGAGTAGTGAACAAAGTGAAAAGGAATAAACAGAAGAAAGAGATTAAAGTGAGAAACCATTAAATAAAGAAATGCAACCATAGCAAGTAATGGACAATCAGGAAGGGGAAACTGAGACAAGGGGCAACAGTAAAACACGAATGAAAGTACCAGAGGGGAAATTTAAGGAAGAAGAAATTAAAGGAGTTTGGAAGAAAAATAAATATGATGTGCATGTCACAAAGTAGGAAGGAAAACGGGAGGTTAGTGCAGATACAGAAAGACAGGTGACAAAGTCTGTAGGGGGTATGGGGCAGGGTGATGAGAAGAAACAGGAAACAAAAGATGGAGTAAAAATGCAAAATAGTTAAAATGTTAATATTAATGTGGTTTCATTAAATATAAACCACATAAAGAATGATGTGATAAGAATCTTAGTGTTTGAATGGTGTAAAAAGATTGATGCAGATGTAATTTGTTTACAGGATGCAAAATGTGTTGAATCAAGTAAAACGGAAAGGTTTGAAGTGATGGAAAACAGCAGTGTGGACAACAGGGGATGATGTATGTTCTGTGATTGCTGTGCTTGTTAAACACGAGGAAGTGAAAACCGTAGACATGATAGTGGTGGCAGGTAGAGAGAGGTAGTGTATGGCTGTGTTATATGCCTATGCAAGTGTCGGGAAAAAACAAAAGATGTTTGAGAAGATAAGAAAATAACTTACGTGTAATTATATTAGGTAATATTAACTATAATTTAAGGAAAATAGGGAGGATGAATGGATGGATGGAGTACAATAATGATAACAATGATAGCTTATAATTAGGGAAAATGAGAATTTACTTATAAAACAGGGAATTTAAGGAAGGAAATAGATTATGTAATGTATTCGGGGAATACAAGAGAAATTCATGGACGACGTAATGAAGTACATTTGTCTGATCACAGAGCAATATGGATAGTCACAGGGAAAAAGAAATAATAAAAAAGCAGAACGGGAATAAACAAGTTTATAGGAAATTGAATAAGGAATATTGCAAAAATAAAGGAAGGAATTGTAGAAGAAACATCTAACAAAGAAACCATTTTGCAAGATTATAACATATTAGAGATTAATGAAATAAAAAAGTATAAAAAATACATTCAGATATACAAGTGAGAGGGAAAAAAAGCAAAAGAATGTGAGAAAAAAAGGAAAGTTGTGAGAAATTATTGAAGGTAGGAAGTAGTGACTGCGAGAAAGAGGATAGTAAAGTATATGCATGTAACGTAAAAATTAAAAGAATACTGCTCAGACAGAAGTTATTCTGAAAGTGAAAAAGAAGCATCACATTTTTGGGTAAAGAACTAAAATACAATGAAAGGAAAATGAAGGTTGTGAGAACAAGGATGGATAATTAAACTGAACAAGAGGAAATTATTAATACTGTGGAAAAACATGTAAGACAGTTACATGATAAGAGCTGTACACGGAAAATGGAAAAATAAAAAAGAGGGCGCATTATTTATTTATTTTACATTTGTTGACCGAGATAGTCCGACTGGATAAGTGTCCATTTTCAGTGGAGGCCCGTGGAGAAAAGCTCTAAAGGTAGTTACAAAAGCAAACATACATAGTACAAATTAAGCACAGTTTACAGACTCTGTCGAGACATATAAGTAATACAATCTCACAAACGTTTGATATAGTGTAACAAATTACAGCACAAATAAATTGCAGGTGAGATAATATTGGTACACAAATAACTAGAGATTTAGTCAGGCTTGGAGCAAGGACATAACCAGTGCAAATTGAAATACTGCTTGAGACTTTTCTTGAATTGAGTTATGGTCGTCTCTAGAGTAATGTCAGCAGGCAGTGAGTTGCAAACAAAGACTTACTAGCTGAGTTGTTAGATTTGATAGTCTGAACTACCAGTCTATTGGATGAGCGAAGTTGTCTAGGGTGGCAGTAGGAGTAGATAATGTTTTTAAGTGCAGGTGTTTTTTTCAGGTTGGTTAAGTACTTTATCAGCCACTATAAGTTGGCTTTACTGAATTAGCCTGGGCATTTCTAGCCAACCAAGATTATTTAGATTTGTACAGCCATGTGTTCTGCAGGGCAAGCCAGGGGCAATGGCAGGTGTGGCATGTGGGGTTAGGAATGGTTTAATCCTATATAGCGAGTCAAGTTTTTTATTAATGGTTTTGATAGTTTTATTGACATTCATATCAAATTTAAGATTATCAACGATAACACCTAGGAGCTTTGTATAGACAACTGGGGAGATTATGGTCCCATTATTAGACTTAATGGCGAAGGATAATACCGAGGACCTTCGAGTGGGGGAGAAAAGTAGTAGCTCTGTTTTGTTGGGGTTTAAAATCAGACAATGATCAGAAAGCCAATTTTCAACTATGCTAAAAGTGTCCTGAGTTAATGTCTGCAAATCTGGCTGGGAAGTGGTAGAGCAGCACAAGGTGGAGTCGTCCATGTATTGAATGCGGTTTGTTTTTGGGGTGACAGTATGGAGGTCATTAATGAAAATGGAAAAGAAAAGTGGTCCAAGAATAGACCCCTGGGGGACACCTAGGGTGTTGGGTAGGAGATTGGATAGTTTATTCTGCCATAGGACGTTTTTTTGTCTGTCACTCAGATAAGATTGGAACCAGTAGAGAGAGTGCATGTCTAAAGAATTTGTTTTCAGGGTGTAGATGAGTAGTTAGTGATTAAAGATATCGAAAGCCTTTGAGAGGTCCAAAAAAGAGTCGAGGATAATTTGTTGTTGCTCCTGTCATTGTTTATAGCATTGGAAAAGGTGAGAAGGGCTGTGGTGGTACTATGATGCGGCCTAAAGCCATGCTGAGAGTTAGCCAGTAGGTTGTTCTGGATTAGATAGTGAAGTAGCTGTTTATGGATGCACTTTTCCATAATTTTCGCTAGTGGTGACAAGATAGTTATCGGTCTAAAATTAGAAAGTTCAGTAGAGCTACCACCTTTATGAAGGGGTATGACATGAGATATTTTCCAGATGGATGGGACTGTAGCTTCTGATATGGTATGATCGATTGGAATTGAAATGGGATAGGCTATGGCATCTGCATCTTTTTGCAGATAGTCAGCAGGGAGAAGATCAGCAGATAGGGTAGGAGGTTTTAATTTTTTGATTGGGGTACGAATAAAAGATGTAGAGACTGGTAGGAAGCTAAAGGAGTGCTGGGTACTGGCAATGGCAACCTACATGTTAGAGAAACCCTGAGGTAGCTGGCTAGCTTGGGCCTGGATAGTCTCAGTGAAGAAACTATTATAGCAATAACCCACGCCTGGGTGTGGGTAATGCTGGATTTACCCATGGTTGGTGTGGTTTGGTCACGAGGGCAAAGCCCAAGTGACCAAACAAAGCCAACCGTGGGTAAATCCAGCATTACCCACACTCAGAAGTGGGTTATTGCTATTATACAATGACATTATTTAAGAAAAAAATGAATTAATTTTCTTAAATAATGGCATTGTATAATGCCTCCTTGCTGCCATTCCGCAGCTGTCTGGTATTCTGCGGCAGTTCTGATGTACTGTGCATGCATATGCCTACGCAGTACATCAGAGCTGTGGGCAAAAGCAAAGGAGAAAGCAAGATCGCCGTTGCTTTTTACAAATGTTTCGCTATGTCAAATGGGTTTAACATAGCGAGACAGCTTTAAAAAAAGCAACAGAGCTATTGCTTTTTTAAAGCTGTCTCGCTATGTTAAACCCATTTAACATAGTGAAACTGTTTCGCTATGTTAAATGGATTATAGCGAGACAGCTTTAAAAAAAGCAACAGAGCCATTGCTTTTTTAAAAGCTGTCTCGCTATGTTAAACCCATTTAACATAGCAAAACAGTTTGTAAAAAGCAACGGAGAAAGCAACATCTCTGTTGCTTTTTACAAACTGTCTCGCTATGTTAAACTCGTTTATCATAGCGAGACAGCATTAAAAAAAGCAACGGAGAATCTCTGTTGCTTTTTTTAATGCTGTCTCACTATGTTAAATGAGTTTAACATAGTGAGACAGTGTGAAGCAATGGAGATCTTGCATTCTCCGTTGCTGTAAAAAAAAAAGAGAGTTATACTAATGGAAAAAGTCCGGGCGACCGGACCTTTTTCCATTACTATAACTCTGATTTGCAATGTGCATGCTGCCCAATCAGCATGCACATTTTTTGAATATTAATGGGGGTCGTTGTATAATGAAGGTGTTAGCAACATCCTCTGGTAGTTTATCAATGGAGGCTGAGGGAGTTGGTGTGGAGGTTTGTCCTGGATGCAGTAATTTATTTATACCTGCCCAAAACTTTTGTTGGTTATTTTGAATTCTCTGCTGGAGATAGAAGTATAAGTTTTTTTATCTAATAAAATGGATCTTTTTGTCTCATTCCTTAATTGCTTATATTTAAGTTGATCTAGAGGGGATTTAATGGTACGGCATGTGGCCCATGCCTTGTTTCTGCGTATGATTTTTTATTTGGTTTCTTTAGAGAGCCATGATGCGGTTTTTGTTTTGGTCCTAATGGAGTGACCAAGAGCATGAGAATCAAGGATGGGAAGGAATTTATTGTGTAACAACAGCTTCATCCAGGGGCAGGGATTTTAGGGCAGACCAATTGCTTGATTTGAGCTCATCTTGAAACTTGGTAAAATTAAAGCTCTTTTTATTTCTAACTGCTGTGTAGGTGGGCTGGTGGGGATGATTGAGAGAGTGGTCACTGAGGTCATCAGGGATGGACCCTGATGTATACATTTGGGGGTGGCTATTGATTAGAATCCAGTCTAGTGTACTTTCTTTGTGATTAGATTTGCCTAGCCTGGTTGTGGTGGATATAACCTGTGTAAACCCATATTTACATGGTTAGTAAGAGATTCTGAGGAACAGGTGTTCCAGTCTATGTTAAAATCTCCAAGTACTATGGTTTCTTGTGGGTAGTTATTAGCTAACCAGTGGAGGATGTCTTCTAGGGTATTGGTATTATTCCTTGGGAGAATGTACAAGCAGACTATATGCATACATTTGTTTTTGTTATTCTGGAATTTAGTAGAGACAATTTCTGCATTATTGATCTGGGGTGCTTGTATGGGGGTCTATAGTAACATTTAGTGTAGATTTAAAGAGAACAGATACCCTCACGTCCCTTTCTAGTAGCACAGTCAAGTCTAAGTATGCTGTCACCAGGTGGTAAAACTTCATTATCTGAAGTTGATGGCTTTAACCAGGTTTCAGTTAGACACATTGAAAAAAATTACATTGAGCTGCTTACTGCTTGGTGTGATGGATTTGAAGTGTTCTTAAGACACTCAGTCTTGCTGGCTGGATTCTGCTAAAATTCAAAGTCTGGTTATATTTGCATTCACAGTCTGTTGCATACAGAAACTTGCAGAATATACACTGATGAGAGAATATACTTTGCAGCATCAACTTTAGAGAGCAGTAACAAATAACTTTTTATAATAAACCAAACGAAACAATGTTGCAGCTTAAAAGTACCGTTCCAACTTTACTTCTCATATAGTACAGATGATGTGAGAGATATAACATTTATCTTAGGACAAATGAGTCCCTACTATACCTCTAACATAACTGGATTTATACAGCTCTTTATATACAGTTTTAGTCCTCTTGGTATTCTATTTTGGAGAATTGCTTATCCTGTAGAAACAATACTAAGCTTCCTTGTTTAACAATGTCTTGTAAGAGACCAGCTTTTCTGACAGTGTGAATATCCTGTAACAGTGTCCTGTTGTTCATGCAAAAAAACATATTTTTGAGGAAACACATTGTCCTGTATTCTATTTGGATCTTTGTATAAGAACATCTGTTCTTGTGCCAATGCTGATAAGCATATCCTGTTTTCCATGCAGAAAAACATATTTTTGAGCAAACACATTGTCAGAGTGTTATTGTCCATTCTTTAAAAGCAGATTTTACATTTTTGCTCTTGCATACATCCTGTTTTTAAGTCTGTAAGGGAAAAATGTCCATTCTTTAAAAGCAGATTTTATATTTTTGCTCTTGCATACATCCTGTTTTTAAGTCTGTAAGGGAAAAATGTCCATTCAGCAGATTCCTTTTCCAAGCCATGGTCATTTAGTATGACTGCTGATCACATATTACTAAACTCTGTTTCTGCATTTAAGCAAGCCTTTCTTTCAGCATATTTACAACATAATTAATTTCAGCATTATATTAATAAAATCTAACAATTCCCTCTGTTTTTAAACATACTCAAAACATTTTATATAGAAAACACATTAAGAAACAAACCTATAGTCTTCTATTGATACAAGTCAAAATGCAATTTTACATAGTTAATACAATGATATTAAGTATTACTACAAAACTGAATGTATTTAAAACTTTTTCTTTTGCAGACCATTCTGTGAAAATATTTTATCAATTATGAGCTGTGTCTGCTTTAATGTTATTTTTTTTAACTTGATCAATGTATTCTTTTGCAATCACAGAATTTAATTTATGACTTAGAACTGTTCCATTAACTCTTTGCAGCTGTTAAATTAACTATGAGACAATAACTATGTGCTACTGCAAGCATTTATACACTACTGAAAACACACAATTTCAATGTCATATTAACCATAACATTGTGGTCATGTCTTTGAACTGCCCATTAACATCTTGGTAAAGTAAATGTCATTTTAACCATAACATTGTGGTCATGTCTTTGAACTGCCCATTAACATCTTGGTAAAGTACTGAACTGGGCTTAGATAATAAATATTTGAAAGCAGTTATTTTACTGGGGTAAAACCAATGATATTACAACTTGACAAATTACTTTCAAACTTATTACAATGTATTCTGTACAGTATGTATTTACATAGACTGTTTGCTGTTCATGCATTTCAATCTAGTAGGTACCCTGGACCCATTGTTTTCTTTAAATATGTTTTTTCACACATATTCATTACTAGACATTAATTTCATTTGTACTGAATTTTTCTGCATTTGTACATACAAAGACTATCATTTGTACTGAAATTTTCTACATTTGTACATACAAAGACTATCATTTGTACTGAAATTTTCTACATTTGTACATACAAAGACTGTAAAGTACATTTAGTCTAATCTTACAAATTTAATAACATTAATATTAAGCAAAATCTTGGAAAATGTTTATGTCTCTTTAAAAATATCTAGTGGAATTGATACCAAATTCATATGTCCTGTTATTTTAAACTAAATACTCAACAATTATTAAAAATATTCATGCTTTTTATACCAACATTGTTTTGCCAAAAACATATTAAAAATAGTGACCATTCTTGCTATTAGAAACATTTATGCATTTTGCATATCTTTATTCTGTCTTGTATAGCTTTAATAAAGCAATTTTAAATCATCTCTTGTTTTTTAAACCATCTCTTATATAGCTTTACAGTTTAACAGGTTGTAAATACAATTTAATACTAAAAAATACAATAATAACCATTATGATAGCTATTAACAACTTGTAAAATATCTTACCCTGTCAGGTTTAATCCAGTTTACCAGTATTTCTAATACACTAATACCTGTTTTTTCCTCTC
The DNA here is from genome assembly GCF_019279795.1 of Protopterus annectens. Lineage (NCBI taxonomy): Eukaryota > Metazoa > Chordata > Ceratodontiformes > Protopteridae > Protopterus > Protopterus annectens. The sequence continues at coordinate 1,860,474,735 of NC_056729.1, forward strand.
CCTAAAAGAGTATTGTCAAGAAGGAATGAGATATTTTTTCCTGTAGCTTTATTTTAGACCCTTATTATTTATTTTTATGTAGCTTTATTTCAGACCCTTGTTGTTTATTTTTCTGTAGCTTTATTTCAGACCCTTGTTGTTTATTTTTTCTGTAGCTTTATTTCAGACCCTTGTTGTTTATTTTTCCTGTAGCTTTATTTCAGACCCTTGTTGTTTATTTTTTCTGTAGCTTTATTTCAGACCCTTGTTGTTTATTTTTTCTGTAGCTTTATTTCAGACCCTTGTGCAGTACTGCTTATACAGTCAGTGTAAAACTGAGAAAAGTGCCCCTCCCCCTGTAGTACTGCACTATTGTTTATCTGCTTTATGCTGTGAGAATAGAATGCATGTCAGCCCAACACTTTGGTTATACATGTATTTTATTAGGTTACTAACAAACTATGGACTTTTATTTGATTTGATCATTTTTTATAAAGCTTTTGCTGTTTACTACCTCTAGTAGGTATTTACACCCTCCTGCACAATTGATTTGAACTGTATATATACTATAGCCCATTTGCTGGCTGTACTTGATGCAACTGAGTTTTTTTTCTTTTAACATTTACTTGCAAACAGATTATTAGTGACATATATGCGCAATTGTGACATTTATTATAATTACCAAATAGTGTTGCCTGTAAACATTTTAACAATTATGTTTTAATAACAATGATGCTTTAGAAAAACTCAAGCTACTTATCTGGCAATCAGTCTTGTTGTTTATCTTATCTTTCCAGCATTTCCTGTAACTATTCATTCAGTCTAGGAAGGTCTGAGCTCACATTTCATATTCTATAAACTATAGTTAATTCTTTTAGCATTTTTCCTTTAATGTGATTGTGATTTGCATAACTATGCACTTATACTACATAAATAGACATTATTTTACAATTACCTTACATGGATTTCAGTATTTTTTTTATTTTTTTATTTAACTATTTAACTGTCCTGCCATTAATTTTACAAAAACTGTTTGAATAATACCATCTGTGATTTTATTTTTAAAATTCAGAACTTTAACTGTTTAGTGTTACTAAATTATAAAAAACAAAATAGATATTAGTTTAACCAACACATTTATATTTATATTATTTATATTTGCTGTTGTCTGCCTGTTATTCTTGTGTATTGTAACAGACGTACTCTAGATGAAAAGAACACACATGCATGTCTGTCTTGTATATGTATATCTTTATACAAGCATGTCATGTCTTGTGACTTTAAATTTTTACTCATCTATTTTTATTTAATTTTATACATTATAATACACTAGAACAGTTTTGTTTACCTTTTGACTATGCTAATGAATGGCATTCATATGCTTTACTTTACTGTAGTACTGATAGATGTCTTGCTTTAACTGAATGAAAGTAAAACATTTAAGAATGATTTGTCCAGACATCAGATCCTACCATCCTACCATGTATGTTTAACCATTTTCAAAACATAAACATATTATAAAATAGATTTCTTTTGCACAGATTAACTGTGTATGCAGGAAGTTCCCAGTCTTTGTCAGTTCAGCTAATTTATTTCCTTTATCCTGCAACTGCTGTTGAATTTCCAGTAATGTTGCATGGTCTTTCTGACATTCTTTAGTAAGCTGTTCTGCTGAATTTGAAACTCCTATGCACTTTTGAAAAGATGTATGTATAACTTGTCTAAGCTTCCTGAACTCATTATGTCTGTCTTTTAGAAGTTTACTACATTCCTTTGTAACAAAATGTACTAGGGGTTCTATCAGTAACTGATTTGACTCACATGTGGTGACAAGACATAACTGTTTAACTTCAAAATGTAATGGAAACACTTTACCCTTAGTTAATTCTTTATCATGAACAGATCTGTCTTTACAGTCTATTTTTTTTAGCAATATGATGCAATATTATTTTATGGTATAATACACAAAATGCAGTTTTTGTTGAAGCACACACTAAACATTTGTCATTTTTCACATGGTTTTCTTTGAGATACCAGTCAAATATTGTAATACATTTGCATAATGCCTTACTATCAACCTGCCCTAATAAGGTTTTACATTTACTAATGTGCTGTGTATACCAACATAGCAATTTACTAAAGTTTGGTTTACTCCTGCATGAATTATAAATAATATCCATACTGTCTAATATACAAACTATGTAAGAATATACAAACTATTTAACATCATCCACACTAAATATGTGACACAGAAAAAAGTCTTACCAGTTAGCAAGAAAACAGGTGATCAGGCTGCTGTTGCTGATGGCTAGAAATTTTTCAGAGTCACTTGAGAAGCTGGTGAAGCACAACAGGCAGCGGACTACTGTGCTAGTGGACATTCACCTTTTCTTGAAGAATTTATGGCACTGCGAATTTCTTGAACTAGTCTCACTCCGGATTGTAGACGTCTAAAAAACTTTACTACTGCAAGCTGCATAAACTGGAATACTTCTGTTTAGGATTTACATATACGTACAAATGTTAGTTACTGCAATTTGACTGAAGTGACCCTCTGCAGGGCTTACCATCACTCCCCCTGTGTTTGAATTGCAGATTGTAGGTTCAAATGCAGGCTAGCTTGCCATTGAAAAATTACATTGAGCTGCTTACTGCTTGGTGTGATGGATTTGAAGTGTTCTTAAGACACTCAGTTTTGCTGGCTGGATTCTGCTAAAATTCAAAGTCTGGTTATATTTGCATTCACAGTCTGTTGCATACAGAAACTTGCAGAATATACACTGATGAGAGAATATACTTTGCAGCATCAACTTTAGAGAGCAGTAACAAATAACTTTTTATAATAAACCAAATGAAACAACGTTGCAGCTTAAAAGTACTGTTCCAACTTTACTTCTCATATAGTACATATGATGTGAGAGATATAACATTTACCTTAGGACAAATGAGTCCCTACCATACCTCTAACATAACTGGATTTATACAGCTCTTTATATACAGTTTTAGTCCTCTTGGTATTCTATTTTGGAGAATTGCTTATCCTGTAGAAACAATACTAAGCTTCCTTGTTTAACAATGTCTTGTAAGAGACCAGCTTTTCTGACAGTGTGAATATCCTGTAACAGTGTCCTGTTGTTCATGCAAAAAAACATATTTTTGAGGAAACACATTGTCCTGTATTCTATTTGGATCTTTGTATAAAAACATCTGTTCTTGTGCCAATGCTGATAAGCATATCCTGTTTTCCATGCAGAAAAACATATTTTTGAGAAAACACATTGTCAGAGTGTTATTGTCCATTCTTTAAAAGCAGATTTTACATTTTGCTCTTGCATACATCCTGTTTTTAAGTCTGTAAGGGAAAAATGTCCATTCTTTAAAAGCAGATTTTATATTTTTGCTCTTGCATACATCCTGTTTTTAAGTCTGTAAGGGAAAAATGTTCATTCAGCAGATTCCTTTTCCAAGCCATGGTCATTTAGTATGACTGCTGATCACATATTACTAAACTCTGTTTCTGCATTTAAGCAAGCTTTTTCTTTCAGCATATTTACAACATAATTAATTTCAGCATTATATTAATAAAATCTAACACACATTATATCAGGAGAGTGATATTCTAACAGGGCATGCAAGTTATGTAGCTTATTGTTAATGCTTCTAATATTTAGATGGCAGACCAGGAGGGAGTTGGGGAATATATTTATAGATAGTGTTTTGGCAGGGTTATTAGAATAAGAGGTAGAGTTATAAAAAGTGGTTGGGCCAGGGTTTGGGTGAATGTCTCCATCCATTGTGAGGTTATAGTGTAAGGTAACAATAAGCTTCAAGAATTTGCTTATTAGTTTTTGATAGTGTCTGGATTTTGAGCTGATGTATCTAGAGTTAATAGGTTGATGGTTTATTGTGGTTAAGGAGTTGAAAATAGGACTAATTATAGGGTGACCTTTCATATTGGATGTAATTGGGGTGCAGGTTTGACATTTTGGGTAATGAAATCCTAGGTAGTACTGATTTTTGTAAGTGGCGAGAAGGTATGGAATTAACATAAAGGATAGCAGAAAAAGTAGAGATATTGTTTTAGACAGTGACATAGTAAGTAGCAGAGTTATAATCTTTAGTATACTGTCACCAGGATATGGAGGAGGGAGGTGACAGGCTAAGTTTAAAAATGAGAAGTACAATACTGATTGGTTCTGGTGGGAGGGGTGTGGTAGGAATAAAAGAAATAGACATAGAAATTCTAAGCAGCAAATTAGAAGAGGTGATAAATGAAGGGAGGGAACAATTGGCACCTGTGTCAGGTGTTTAGGGTGGGATTTTTTTACTGCACCTGTGTCAGTTGGTTTAGGGTGGGGGTTTTACTGCACCTGTGTCAGGTGGTTTAGAGTGTGATTTTTTTACTGTACCTGTGTCAGATGGTTTGGGATGAGATTTTTAATGTACTCATGTCAGGTGGTTTATAGGTTCATAGGTTAATAGGTGAGGACTAGGCTAATGGTCGTGGAGTCTTTATAAGCCTAGCCCACAGAAGTGCCCTGGCATCATGCCACCCAACGTTAGTTCCCAGAGCTTCTATCAAGCAGAGCCACTGGAGTGATCCCCGGGGTAAACTTTCTATTTTTCATCCACTCATTAAGATTTCTCTTGAAGAGGGCCAGTGAAGTGCTCTGCTTGACATGTATGGGAAGTATTCCAGGGCATGGGCAGTCTCTAGGTTTTGAACCTGTCCCTCCAACATGTTCTTTTGATAGCGGTAATGTGGTTGAAGTCTCTGGAGTGTGCAGTGTGGAGGGATTGGGATTTCTTTAGATGAAGCATTTTTAACAGAGTTGGGTCAGACATGGCTTTGTAAGTCAAGCAGAGATCGCCTCTTAGTAGATGATATGAGGCAGAGAATAGCTGGAGATTTTTGAGTCTGTCCATGTAGGGCATTTGTTTAAGGCCTAGGATCCTCTTTGTGAGGTACTTTTGTGGCCCTTCCAGCTGTTGCAGGTGTCTAGTGAGGTACATTCCAAATGGGGCATTATACTCAATGACTGGCCTAATGAGGGATGAGTAGAGAGAAATGATGACCTCTTTCTTCCTGGATGCAAAACCCTTGGTAATGAGGTGTGCCACATAGAATGACTTTATGACCACAGTGGCAATGTGGTGGTCGAAGGAGAGGTTGCTGTCAACCTGTGTCCTCAGATCTCTTACAGCACCTTCAGTGTTCAGTGGGCTCCCATCAATGTGGCAATTAGTGGGAACTGAGTTTTTCCCAAAGGGGATGATGACCCATTTTTGGCATTAAGCTTAAGGCCATGGTTTCGACACCAGTCATTGGTCTCAGTGAGGCCTTTCTGTAGGATGTCTACATCACTTGGGGAGTTAACAATGGCTCCCAGCTTGAAGTCATCTGCAAACTTGGTCAGCCAGAGTCCCTCCATGTTGGCCTGGACTTCTGAGAAGTAGATGCCAAACAGGAGAGGACCCAGGACCGATCCCAGTGGGACTCCACTCTTGACTGGTCAGCAGTCTGACTTGGAGTCCACTACTTTCACACCGTGGGTTCTATCTGTGAGCCAGCTTGCAACCCACCTAGCGATTAGGCCGTGATTTTTACTGTACCTGTGTCAGGTGATTTAGGGTGTGATTTTTACTGTAGCTGTGTCAGGTGGTTTAGGGTTTGACTTTTATTGTACCTGTGTCAGGTGGTTTAGGATATGATTTTTACTGTACCTCTGTCAGGGTATAGGGCGTGATTTTTACTTTACCTGTGTCAGGTGATTTAGGGTGTGATTTTTACTGTACCTGTGTCAGGTGGTTTAGGGTGTGATTTTACTGTACCTGTGCCAGGTGGTTTAGGGTGTGACTTTTACTGTACCTGTGTCAGGTGGTTTAGGGTGTGACTTTTACTGCACCTGTGTCAGGTGGTTTAGGGTGTGACTTTTTCTGCACCTGTGTCAGGTGGTTTAGGGTGTGACTTTTTCTGCACCTGTGTCAGGTGGTTTAGGGTGTACATTTTATAAGGAAATGACTGAGCTAGAAAAGGAGGAATTTTTGGAAGTAATAAATGAATGCATGAAAGAAGGAATAAAATATTAAGAACCTGAGAATGTGTAATAAAGTTTATATGGAAAAAGGTAGAAGAAAAAAAATGAAAGCCCAAAACACTGGGGAATACAGGTCATACTTTTAAAAAGATTATTCAGCAAAGAATGATGGGAGTTTTGGATGAAATAATAGCCACTGACATGTATAAAACAAGGAAAAGAAATGTAAGTATAATGTTTGTGATAATAAAATGGTAGGTTCATAGGTTCATAGGTTCATAGGTTGGTACTAGGCTATCAGCCCTAGGGCCTATACAAGCCTAGCCATAATAATTCTCTGACTATTTCTTCCCACACTATTTACTTCCATGGACCCCTGTCTAGCAGGGCGACTGACTTGATCCCAGGGTGAATTTCCTTTCTCTCATGAATGTAGGCGATGAGAAAGGTCAAGGAAGAACACTGCCATGAGATGTGACAAAAACCTTTGATTGTATAAATCATAATGAAATGTGGAATTCTTTGCAAGAATATGGTATAGGAAAGAAGATATTAACAGTTTTAAGTCAGTTTTTGAGGTATCTTGTGTGTCTGTGATAGTGAATGGATGGTTATAAAAATAGGAAATATGGATGACAATGAGAATGTGAATATTTCTGATGGTGATGAAGGCAATTATAAGCAGCAGTGAGAATGGGCGACAAGAAGCCAGGTGGTAGGATAGTCAACGAATAAGACTGTCATTAATGTTATCTTCTGCTGAGGACTTGATATTAATAAAAAAATGCATGAATGGGAGAAGTGATTGTTAAATAGAAGTATTATTTGGGAGAGTGGGTTTATATTTAAATGAAAACATGAGCAAAGGATTTGGAGAAGTGATGCAAATTAAGGGGATTTATTTCACAAGAAATGAAATGAGTATCTTAGATATAATATTTTAGAAATATCAACAAGTGCTAGAGAATAGCTGAAAAAATAAAGTTGACAGAGTGGTTGAATGTATTTCAACTGTCTTTAAGAAAAGGTTTATGTCTTTTTATGAAATTAACTTACTTGGGTAGTGTATAGTTGTTTCCTAGTTTTATATGCATTTTATTATTTTATATTTTAAGAGTATGGTCCCCTTTAAATTTTAGGATGTGTGTTTTAATAGTTTTAATGGTCTTTAATTAGGTCTAGTTTTTGAACATAAGTCCCTCCCTTTTAATACTGATGTGATTCTGATGATGTCCATATATTTACTGGATGAAAGCACTTAATCGTATTTTAGTAAAGTGATATGAACATAAAGTCTGCTCAGAACTGACTGCAGTGATACTATTTGTTGTTTTATATTTTGTGATTGAGTTCTAAGCGCCACTTCGCCTATTCTATTGACATTAGAGTAGTGCTTGTTAAACAGAAGTATTACCTGGGAAAGTAGATTTATATTTAAATGAAAACATGACCAAAGGATTTGGAGAAGTAGTGCAGACTGAAAAAAATTATTTCACATGAAATTAAATGTATATATTAGATGCAATATTTTATAAATATAAGCAAGTGGTAGAGAATAGCTGAAAAAATAAGGTTCGAGTGGTGGAACATATTTCAACTTTCTTTAAGAAAAGGTTTATATGTTTTTGTGAAATGAATTTACTTGGGTAGTGTATAGATGTTTCCTAGTTTTATAGAAAAAAACTATTAGATTTTGTTTTAGATTGTTGTGGGACCAAGATTACATCCCCTGAAAAGAAGAATGGCATGTAATGCAAAATAAAATGGAGATTGGAGTTCAATAAATCCTGTTTTTTCCCCTTTTTATTGCAATGTATTTGGTTGGGTGTCAAACTAGTATTTGAGAAAGAAGTGCAGTGATATGAATGTTATTGTTTAAAATATGATTATGTATGGGAAGAAATAAAGCAAAAAATATAAAGGGGTGTACAAATATGAATAACAAAGAGTATGGAAGACATAAACGTGGACATTTCAATCAAACAATTTTAAATGGGATAGTGAAAGTTGGTACAAGAAAATAATAAAAGAACATTTTTGTCTTTCCAAGAGAAAATGTAGGAAAAAATGTGAAAGATAAAACTGGAGAAAGACAAAAGGGATTTGATTTTTTATTGGGGGGCAGTTATAGAGATTTATGGTAGATAAATTATCTGCAAAGGCACATATGAAATATAATGTATTTGCGGAAAGGTTAAGTTACATATGTAAAGTTAAAGAAACATTGCAACAATGTTTTCTGGACTACAAGAAGGCAAGGATTTTTGGGATGTTTTCAAAAGGACTTATAAATGAAAAGGATTCAAAAATATGGACAATGCATATAATATTATTTGATAAAGCCAACAATTGGATTATAAGAGTAATAGGATCATTTATTTACCCTTTGTTCACCAGGTTAGTTTCAATAGGCTAGTAGTCTCTTTTCAAAGGAGACCTGAAGTGGTATTTATAGAAGAAATTTGGCTAGGGCATTAGGAAACTTCCCCTACTCTTTTTGATAGGTGCTGTGGGGTCTTTTACTTTCACCTGAGCTACCACAAACTCAGGCAGATGGGGCCTTAACTTAATGTCTCAACTGATGGCCAACACACTCAGGAGTGCAACACCCCCCTCTGCTGTACTGCAGTTCCAGTAATTATACTACCTTGTGTGTGAATAGAACCCACAACCGTCTGCATTAATGGTAAGTGGGCTACTTTCTGTGTTAGCGACACTGCTGTGTAATGTTTTATTTATGACAGTATGGTATTTGTTGAAAAGATGTTGTGAAGAGTTATTGTATAACATAAAAGGGCCATGAAAAAATAATGATAGAAATAAAAACATGGCTCAGGTTGAAGAGACAGGGAAGGTAATTAATGACTAATAGTTAAGCACACTTTGTGAAAGTGCATGATATCATATAAGAAATGTATAAATGTACAAAAGATGGATAACTTAAGTAACCTAGTTTGGGATCTTTTACGCCTATACCACTAATTCAGGCAGAGAGGACTTTGATTTAACAGAGCATATTATTATTTTATTATTTATTTATTTATTTTATGTTTGTTTACTGGGTAACTCTGATTGAATGGGTAACCCATTTTAGAGGAGGCCCACGGGAAAAAGCCCCACAAGTTACAGTGAATACATAACATTTAACGGTACTTACGTATTATCACAACTAGATTTTCAACCTGGCCAAAATTGGTATGGTTGTATAAAAATGTGAATGTTAGTCTTAAAAGGGGTGTGGAAGGCATTAATTAATGGGTCTATATCAGAACAACGAAATGGCTCATTATCGAATGCCGTAACGTTGAACTGCAAAACCCGAACCTTAACAATATTGAAACCTCGAAACAGCAAATTTTTTCCTAGGGAAAAAATTTGCTGTTCCGAGAAACACACACACACCACAAGCACACTAAAAAGCAGCAATCCACACACATACATTTAAAAGTTACATCTAACCCTACACTACACTGCACATACACTACTATCTATCCACTTACCTTAACCCAGACCCTAACCCTAAGTTCCATCGCTATCGCCACTCACCTCACCCGCGCCCTAACCCTAACTCACTTAACCCACCCCTAACCCCAAATTCTATCACTATCGCACACTCACCTCACCCATGTCCAAACCCTAACTCACCCAACCAGCGCCCTAACCCAAACGTCCGCACAATCACACACTTACCTTAACCCAACCTGTAACTTTCCACTGCATCAATGAAAACAGCAAAGCCACAACAACGGCCAACCGAATTCTTCCCTAGGAAAGAATTCGGTTTTGTGCAGCTTTGTTGTTTTGTTTTCAGCATTCGCGATATTGGGTTCGATATTAGATCATTCAAAATTCAGCCATTTTGATGATCTAATATGGACCCTTAATTAATAGTCTGTCACAGTGTGTATGACCCATAAACAGAAATAACAGTCAGATGTTGTTTTTCTTGGGGACGTACTTTTCCGACGTAAGTTAGTTGAACCCCAAATTACCCAAAGTTTGGCTTCACAGTGTTCATTAGCCAGTGTCATGTTCTTTGAATATTTTCAAGTATGGCAAGTTGGGATAATACTTACTCATGTAAATGTAACTTTACTGTTGCTCCTGTCTTTAAAGTATCCCAGTATTTAACCATTGCAGTGACAAAGGTCTTAAACTGTTTTGCTGGAGGTTGACAGATTTAGCCAATTGCAAGGCATGTGTTTTCCAAAATGCCATTTTGATGAATTTTTGAGCATATGTTGGACTACTCATAGTAATGTATGTGTGACAGATGTACTCTTCCCTTGTATTAATCGATAGTGACATTCAGTTTTTTGCCTTTGGATTTCTAGACAGCCCTATTGTCATCTACGATATTTGTCCTTCTGCTTGTACTCTTTAAATGTAGTGCATTTTGTGTGGAGTATCACTTTAATAAATAACACTTTTTACCTGTAAGATTACTTTACTTTATTCAGTTTTCTGTATACTTGGTTTTGGGAAAGAAGTGCAGGTTATCGTGAAGATGTCCAAACATAGAGATACACATGTCCTTCTTCACATGACTCCGAGGGAGCAGCCCTCTGTAGTTCATTTTTCCTTACCTCTGACTGGGAAAGCACGCTCCCCGGGAAAGTAAATTTCAGCGTTATTCTCTTGCAATGTCATAAACCATCCAACAATAATACTTAACAGTTGACACTAGCCTTTTTTCACTAACATTGCTACTTTCATAAAAACATTACAAAGTGTGGCAGGGTCCAAATCTGGCCGCGATAATATGTAAGTACCCATTTAACAAATGCCCATGAGGTAAAGCCTCACAAGTTACAGTGAATACATAACATTTAAAAAATGCCCATGGGGTAAAGCCTCACAAGTTACAGTGAATACATAACATTTAAAAAATGCCCAGGAGGTAAAGCCTCACAAGTTACAGTGAATACATAACATTTAAAAAATGCCCATGGGGGTAAAGCCTCACAAGTTACAGTGAATACATAACATTTAAAAAATGCCCAGGAGGTAAAGCCTCACAAGTTACAGTGAATACATAACATTTTAAAAAATGTTCACGGGGGTAAAGCCTCACAAGTTAGTCAATATGTAACATTTAAAAAATGCTCAGTGGGAAAAGCCCCACAAGTTACAGTGAATGCATAACATGAAAAAATGCAAACATAAGAAAGTACAATTATAACAAAAAGATAGAAACATAAACAATTGCCGTCATAAGTAGAATGCAATAATAAGTTGGGCAGCCAAAAATAAACCTCGTGATAATACATAGTATAAGGAACACGGGTTCCCTATATAATTTCGAAATATTGAAATCACAAATTTCAGTATGTCAAAATTATAATAGTGAAGTCTTCATATCCCAAACACCAGAAGCACGAAATTCAAAATCCCGAAGTACGGAGATTTTGAATTAGCGCTTCTGGTGTTTGTGTGTGAAAGGTAAGATGTGAGTTTGGGTATGTATGTATGTGTATGTGTGTTAGTTAGGGGCTTTAGTGTATGTTAGTGTGTGTTGTGACTGTGATGTGTGTGTGTGTGCAAGGGTGTCTAAAATGTGTGGGAGTGAGTTACCTTTGTGTGTCTGATTGTGTGATCTTGGAGTTAGTATATATAAGAAGGGAGGCGTGGGGGCACAGCCCACCCCACATGGGGTGCAGGGGGGGCTTGCCTCCCTTATCTGTAGTGTAGGATTTTATATTTGAGTTGGGGAGAAATTGTGTGTATGTGTTTTGGTGTGCCATTTTACTGCTTGTGTCAATCTGATAAATAGTTATGGAACCAATCAAGGGCAGAATGGCTAAGTTTAAGAGACAGGACTTCTTGTAGAAGTTTTTGATGGAAGACTGTATCACAGGCTTTAGACATGTCTAGGAATATTGAGGAGACTAGCTGGCCATTATTTCTAAGATGGTTAATGGTGTCTGTAAAGCTTAATAGTACTGTGGTGGTACTATGGTTGGGTCAGAAGTTGTGTTAGGAGATTATTTTAGAGTAGGTGATTCTTGAGTTATGAGTGAATGCATTTTTCAAAGATTTTTAGATAGGGAAGATAGAATTTTTGATAGCTCTATAATTAGGGTATTATGTAGGAAGTTTACCAGATTTTGGGTACATGGAGCTCATTTATAGAGCGATTAATTAATATTGAGATTGGATAGGCAATGTTGTCATCTGCTAGCCTAAGGTAGTTGGTGGGTAGTTTATCTGCAGAAAGGGTGGTAGTTTTAAGTTTTTTAAGCATTCTTTTTATTGTGCTGGTTTATACGGACTTAAAAGAAAAGTTATTGGTTAATTTTTTTAACTTCAGTAGGGATTTTTAGTTGGGCAGTGTTATTTGCTTTGGTTAAGTTTAGGATAAAACTGGTGAAGTCAGTACTGAATTGAGCTGCTATAGTATCCTCTGCATTTGTGGTGGAGGGAGTTGTGGTTACAGATTGGCCTGGCTGTAAGAGCTGATTTACACCTGCCCAGAGTTTTTTGGGTTGTGTTGATATTTTTGGTGTGTTGCTATGTAGTAGGAGTTTTGTCATTTTTTTTACCTTTTTTTCTGTTTCATAGTTGCTGGTAATAGTTTGGTGTAAGTATATTTTTTATTGGACTGATATTGTGCCCAAACTTTGTCCCTGGCTGTTAGCAGGAGTTTTGTTTCTTTGCTTAGCCAGGGTGCAAGGTTTGCCTGTGTTCTTATAGTTCTGAGGGGAGCTTGGCTATTTAATATTTCCAGGAAAGTATCATGAAAGTATGATACTGCAGTGTCTAATGGGAGGCTGCAGTGTCTAATGGGAGGGATGACATAGGAGACCAGTCACAATATGTTAAGGTTAATATGAAGGTCTGAGAAGAGAATTCTTTACTGTTACATATTTGCCTAAATATAGAGGTTTTAGAAGATTATAGATTTTGTTAGAGGAAGTAAGTGGGTAGGTGGTTGCTTAAACTGTCTGGGAGACATCCTGACTGTCTAGCAAGGGATGGTTTATTGGATAAGGTACAGACCAATGTTGAATGTCTATTGTTTTTTAATCTGCTCGAGTTGGAAATTTTATTAAAAGGGAGAATCCATGTAAGTTTATGAAATTTGTGGGATTTTCTGATGTGCGGGTTGACTAGTATAAGTTGAAGTCTCCCATAATAATACTTTCTTGTGAAAATGTAGTTGATGTCCATTGAAGGAAGTCTTCTATTAAGGTGGGGTCATTGTTGGGGGGGATGTAAATTGCTATTGCTATTATGAATTTGCTGGGGTTTAGCTCTAGTCTATAAAATACTATCTCCATGTTATTTAGTTTTAGTGGGTGTGGGTCCAGGTATTCAAGTTTGAGTGAGTTTTTGTACATAATTGCTATGACTCCACCTCACTTATTTAATCTGTCTAATCTGTGAATGCTGTAGCCCAGGGGTAGAATTTATTGCAGGTTTTAAGAAGGTTTCAGTTAAAACAACTATATCTGGAGAGTAGAGAGAAAGAGGAATGCATGCAGTTCATGAATTTTATTTGAGAGACTCCTAAGGGTCATGTTTAGTACTAATAGGTCTTATAGGTTAGTATTGATATCAGTGTTTAGAGGGGGTGACATGCCTGATTGTAGCTGATTGATTTTGGGTCCTGGGTTAGGGTGTACATTGCCACTAATCTTAATCATTGCTATTATGTTTATCAGTAAGTTTGGGTATTTATGTGTACGTTTGGTTTGTTTGTAGGTTGGGCATGGTGGAGAATGTTTATGAATGTATTTGTATGTGAATAGTTTTACTTTGGTCATGCTGAATAGGCTTGATGCTATATGTGCTATGTTTTTGTAGTGCAGTGTAGAGGTAGAGATGGTTGGGGATAGATTGTAGAAAGTTGATGTTTGTAGGATGTAATGGCTGAGAACAGGAAAAGCAAGGTTAGGAGTGGAATGTGGTTAATAAGCATATTGGGCAGGAGGTAGGAGGTAAGATAGAGCAGGAGTTGAAGGGAGTTGAATAATTTGTGTTTTAATGAAGAAGGCGAGTAGTGATTGTATGGGCAGAAAATGAATTAAAGAGAGTGAGGTAGCTTGTGTATGTAATATGATGGGTAAGATGGGAGGGTTAAGTATATTGGTATATGGAGTATAGTATGTGTCTGGTATTAAGAACTTTGGGTTGACAGTTGATGAGGTATGGGTCTGTTTGGTTGATTGCAGGTGGGGGAGTGGCTTGTTTCATTTAAGTCTACAAGTAGTGGGGATGGGTGGGAATTGGGGGTAGGGTAGGGGAGAAGAGTGAGCCCAAGCTCAGCAAGGGCTAGGGTAGGGGAGAGGAGTGAGCCCAAACTCAGCGAGGGTGAATGGAGTAGGCCAGACTTTGAATGCTATTTGGAATCTTGTGAAAAAAATTATCAGTAAGCCCAAAGTTCCTTATTAGCTTGTACTGTCAGAGACAAAAGTTGCTTCAGGGATGTAAAATAGTTGCTTTTCTATATAAAAATAGTGAGTACAGATATATATCCTGTTCAGTAAGCCAATGTTTATCCTTCTGGTTAATTTAGCTATATTAATGAAGAGAATAGCCAAATCTCTTTGCAAAGATAAAGCAGTTGGCAAGTTGCTTCCTGTGCTATAGAGCTTGAATTGTCAGCCTTCATTTATCTCCTGTGTGACCTTGAGCAAGTCACTAACACAGACAGCACTTTGGAGTGATAGAGAATTTTGACTAAACTAATTACTGGTCTCTTGGATAGCATGTCTAACAACTGCTCCTGAACTCAAAGAATGGCACACTCAGGAGTGCAGCACTCCCTTTATGCTGCATTACAATGTCAGTATTGGAATAATTCATTTAAATACATGGTGTGGGAAAAGAACTTACAGTATTTTGATCTTCTAACACCAAAAGCAGGTGTGTTAACTATTGAGCTACTGAGATCGCCAAAGGAGGACATTGGTGTGGGAGTACATAATAATGTACAGTGGCATGAGGACCAGGTGTTTTGGTTCAGTCAGCATTTCTGTGGGATCTTTGATCATATTTACATTTGCTATGTTATAATATCAGGATACACACAAAGCTGCTGAGAGTAGGCTCCAGAATCCACAATGAACTTGAAAAATACCAGGAAACAAATCTATGCAGAACTGCTTTATTACAACACACTAGCGCTTTCACAAAATGCTTCTTCAGGTGTAAAACTGATAGAAAAAAAAAACACACCTTAAATAGCCAGGTTGAATAATCACATGATGCACTCTAATTCCCTTTTAAAAGGGAAACCTTAAAATCAGTTTAAAACATACATATACACTACATATACACTATTAATAAAACATACACCCTGCATAAAGAACAGATATATAACAATATATATATATATAATGAGCATATAAGCATATTTAATAAACAATCGATTATTATAAAATAGAAAAATAAAAATATAAAAAAATAAATAAATAAAAGACAGGAATTACCTATGTAGAGCTCTTTTACCAAGAACAGGCTTCAAAGGCACCTGTTCATTTAAACCATGACCATAATTGGCTCTAAGCATGACTATCCACCTAGCCTCTACTTCCTCAGTTCTAGCTCTAATATCACCCACTCTAACACTCTCATATGTCCTAGAGACAACCATAAACATAAACTTACATAGTATTACTCCCTTTACCTATATGGTAATAATGCTCTCTTATTCTATCCTTTAGAGAACAATCTGTCTTGCCAACATAGAAACATCTACAGGCAACACAGTTAGCTAAATAAATCACGTGCATAGTTTCACAATCAGCCTGAACCTTGATGTCATACACTCTGCCTGTGTCAGGATGTGCATTGAAAGGCTCTTTATTAATGTACTGGCACTGCGAGCATTTACCACATGATCTAGTACCTGGTATTGTCGGGGCATACTTTATTTCCTTAACATTACATAACCTTCTTCTTAAATTCTTCTTATTCTTAAAAGTGAACTGAGGTCTGGGGCCTATAATTTCACTTAATTGTGGATCAGTTAACAGAATATCCCAATGTTGGCTAATAATTTCAGTATACCTCATAACATCTCTTGAGTAAGGAATACAAACCTTAATATTATTTGCTCTGACCTTTTGAAAAATACGGTTTGGCCCTACTCTCTCTCAATTTAGAGACTTGAGTAGCATTATACTCTACCATCCCATAATTATAACCTCTCTCTGTAAGCTCATTAATGGTCTTATGTTTCTGCTCTTCAAATTCCAGCTATTCTTTGCACTCAATCTAGAAGCCCTATAGAATTGATTCTGGACTACATTTCTAAAGACATAGTCTGGATGCATGCTATCCCTAGATAGCAAACTATTAACGTGACATTCCTTTCTATATAGTCTAGTTGACATCACATTAGAACTGTCCTTTTCCAGAAAATTTATACTAGCATCTGAATAGTTCAAAGTGAACCTCAAAGGGGTGGTACTGTTAATGTACTCAACAAAACTCATTAGTTCTAAAACAGAGCCTCTCCACCAAATAAAAAGGTCATCTACAAACCTTCTATAAAAAATAATTAAATCTTTAAAAGGCCCTTCTTCTAAAAATCTGTCTCCCATTTCATCATAACTCTATTCGAACAGGCACTACCCATCGCCACACCATTCTTCTGCCAATAAATCTGATCACTGAATAAAAACACATTATTCAGAAGAACAATAGACATCAAATCAATGTATAAATGAATTTCATTCATACTATATAGATTACTACTCATCAGTTGTTCTTTCAAAAAGCAAGCCCTATATCTTTGGGTATTACTGTGAATAATGAAACAACATCAAGGGTAACAAACAAATATTCCATATTCAACATGCCACAGTTAGTGCCTTCATACAGATCACGGAGAAAGTGCTCAGTATCTTTAAGAACAAATACTGAATTATCTATTAATTTTTCTCTAAAAATACTGAAATACATTACACCATCCCTTCCTGCAACAATAGAATCAGATTCTTATGCAGCTTAGGTAAACATTGTATAATAGGGACGGTATAATGAAATACCCTAAGAAACTTGAAGAGATCCTCTGTCAATAACCCTATTTGCAATAAAGACTAATTGTTTATTAACCAAAATGACCATTGATTGCATATGAGCTCTGGTTATTTTCTCATAAAAGTCAACATTATTCAACATTTCATATATTAAATTAATGTTTTAATGCTGGAGAAGGAGCTATGTAGGCTTGCACGAACTCAATATGAGATTTTTCATTTAGAAGTTTGTTTGGCTGAAAATCTACCCTCGTGGGTTGAGAGTTTTTTTAAGGATGCTCAAAAAGCAAAATGACTCTCTTCTTCTAAGTGAGTGGCAGAAACTGAATATATCTACCAGTTTAAGTTACCTCAAACTTCTTTTACAAGCATCCAAGAGAAGGGAAGTATTAATTTTAGATACCATTAAAGAGAAACATGGTCAAATTAATACTAAATATCCCAATAGTGCTGTGACTGGACTATTAACAGATACCCTAGGTAATATTTGTGCATATAAATGTAAACTTTTACAGATAAAATTGAATAAATTGCAGAGGATTTCTCATTGGGCAATATTTTCACCTGGCATTTGCCTACCAAGGGATCTCATGCCTCAATCAAATGAGCAATGGCCAGCATTAATGACTGAACTGATCTCTGATCTTGACATTACAATACAACAGCACACAGGAGCAAAAGAAATGCACCTTAGTAGGAGCAGAGCCTTTCCAATTGCACACAGAATGATAGTGCATCTAATTTAGGAGCCATTCCACTACTGATAACAATGGAGCTTATGCTATACCAGCAGCAGCTCATGGAGTAGCCCATTTTTCATTTGAATTTTCCACTTCCCATGAGGGACACAGTTCATCATCGAAAGGGAGCACAGTGGCAGAACAGTTAGCACAGAGACAGAGGGAGGTACAACGCGATACAAGAGGAAGCACGAGGAAGAAGTGAACAAAGTGTATACCATCAAAAAGGCATTTCAACAAGTAAGGCATTAGTGACTAACTTAACAAAACGTGAATTAACTGCTTTGGAAGTCAATATTTTAAGTAAAGGTTTATCGTTTATACCAACTGCTAACATGTCTATTACAGACATAATTTTTGATTTTAAAATGTTTACTAGGAACCACACTGAAGTATATGTTTAAACATAACACTAACTAATCAGAACCTTCTCTGAGAAAACCAAGTACTTTTATTCCTAAACCTATACCATTAGTTAATGCTTTTGAACAAATGTGTTTATCTGATTTCTATAAAGTCTATGAAGATAGAAATTTTAGTGGTAGAAATCATAATTTATCCAAGGCTGAATTTGAGGCATTGTGTGCTCTTGAGAATGATGTTAACTTTGTAGTTAGACCAGCTGATAAAGGTGGGGATTGTTTTACTTGATAGACAGGAATATGACTGTTTAATGTATGAAATGTTGAATAATGTTGACTTTTTATGAGAAAATAACCAGAGCTCATATGCAATCAATGGTCATTTTGGTTAATAAACAATTAGAGTCTTTATATTGCAAATAAGGTTTAGAGGAGATCTCTCTTAGTTTTTAGGGTATTTCATTTATACCGTCCCTATTATACAATGTTTACCTAAGCTGCATAAAAATCTGATTAGACCCGTCCTATTGTTGCAGGAAGGGGAATGTATTTCAGTATTTTTAGAGAAAAAATAGATAATTCAGTATTTGTTCTAAAGAAAACTGAGCACTTTCTCGTCGTGATCTGTATGAAGGCACTAACTGTGGCATGTTGAATATGGAATATTTGTTTGTTACCCTTGATGTTGTTTCATTATTCACAGTAATACCCAAAGATGTAGGGCTTGCTTTTTGAAAGGACAACTGATGAGTAGTAATCTATAGTATATGAATGAAATTCATTTATACATTGATTTGATGTCTATTGTTCTTCTGAATAATGTGTTTTATTCAGTGATCAGATTTATTGGCAGAAGAATGGAAAGATTTTATTTTTTATAGAAGGTTTTTGTAGATGACTTTTTATTTTCTGTTTTAGAACTAATGAGTTTTGTTTTTTGAGGTTCACTTTGAACTATTCAGATGCTAGTATAAATTTTCTGGACGTGATAGTGGAAAAGGACAGTTCTAATGTGATGTCAACTAGACTATATTATCTATAGATAGCATGCATCAGACTATGTCTTTAGAAAATGTAGTCAGAAAAATTCTCTAGGGCTTCTAGATTGAGTGCAAAATTTGAAGAGCAAAAGACCATTAATGTAATGAGCTTTTACAGAGGTTATAATTATGGGATGGTAGGTATAATGCTACTCAAAGTCTCTAAATTGAGAGAGAGTAGGGCCAAACCCAATAGAGCAAATAGTTTGTATTCCTTACTCAAGAGATGTTATGAGGTATACTGAAATTATTAGCCAACATTGGGATATTCTGTGATCCACAATTAATGAAATTATAGGCCCCAGACCTCAGTTCACTTTTAAGATCCACAATTTTCAATGCACATCCTGACACAGGCAGAGTGTATGACACAGATTGTTCTCATTATTACCATATAGGTAACATAAGTTTATGTTTATGGTTGTCTCTAGGACATATGAGAGTGTTAGAGTGGGTGATATTAGAGAACTGAGGAAGTAGAGGCTAGGTGTGCTTAGAGCCAATTATGGTCATGGTTTAAATGAACAGGTGCATTTTTCTATTTTATAATAATCGTAGATTGTTTATTAAATATGCTTATATGCTCATTAGAACGTGCTTATATATATATATTGTTATATATTTGTTCTTTATGCAGGGTGTATGTTTTATTAATAGTGTATATGTAGTTTAAACTGATTTTAAGGTTTCCCTTTTAAAAGTTAGAGTGCATCATGTGATTATTCAACCTGGCTATTTAAGGTGTGTTTTTTTTTTGTATCAGTTTTACACCTGAAGAAGCATTTTGTGTGTTGTAGTAAAGCAGTTCTAAATAGATTCGTTTCCTGGTATTTTTCAAGTTCATTGTGGATTCTGGAGCCTACTCTCAGCAGCTTTGTGTGTATCCTGTTCTTCGTTTTTTACAGCTGCAGAGGTTTCTGGTGCCTGGCCTTGTGTTTTTCTTATGTTATAGTATCAGTTACACTGAATGTCATTCCCCATGAATGATCTGTAACTTTGAACATATTTAATTAAATAAAGCCTCCCAAGTTTTTACTTAATGAGCCTCCCTTAAAGTTTGTTTGTACACATTTAAATGTCTTTTTAAAATGTACATACTTAGTTTTATAACTTACTTTGAAATTCAGAAACATTACCACCAGCAGTAAGATCTATTTACAGCTGGCAGTAGAAATTTCTGATTCACAGAAAGCCCTACCACAGTGCCTGGGTAAGTGATTTATGCAGCCAAAAAGTTCACATCCTCCATTGCTTTCAATCGGTGAGATCAAATTAGACATAAGTGCAAGGGAGTTTAATGAACGGACAGTGTGTGTGTGTCTGTGTGTGCGTCTGTGTGTGTGTCTGTGTGTGTGTCTGTGTGTGTCTGTGTGTTTGAGTGTCCATTTGTGTGCGCACACGCATGAGCATGCATGTGTGTTTGCATGTGTGCATGTGGGGAATGAATGACACAGGGTTTCCATGTGAACAAGATGCATAGACTTGCAGCAGTGAGTACCACAGTAAAGTGCTTGTTGACACTTGCAGTAATCCCCAAGTAATTCAGAGGTATGCAAATTAATTACATTTTCTGAGATCCAGTTAAAGGGCCATTTTTGCTGCAGTGTTACTTCTCATGGCTGGGCCATTTTTAAATCCTGTCCTTAATGCAGATTAATGCATTTTCTGCATGTTATAATATGACTCTCAAATGCTGCTTATTGTATAGACATATCAATGCTATATCTAGGTCTTAGACTGTGCATCATTTTGCCAGATGCAGCAGTGTTATTAATTATACCTTCTGCTTCTAACAAACATAATTACATGAGAAGAACGGTGTTAAAGAAGAGTGCTTTCTATTATTTCCATCATCACTTCAGAAACTAATACTTAGCTTAGTTTTTTCAGTAAATTAAATTATTGTATACATTTTCTACCATACATTTCAGTTTCTAAATTATGAAAGTAAATCACTGAACATATTTTCAGTGTTGGAAATATTTTTATTTTAAATAGTTTCTAGGTTAGTAGTAGAAACAGTGGACTATGGGGAATATGAATTGGAGCATGACACACTCATCAAATGAATAAAAATAAGATAGTCCCTTGACCTGGCATTTGCATACATTCTGCACATTTGAGTACATGCATGCACCCATGCTGTACATTATGTGAAAAATGGTGCCATTGAGTACCCCAATTTGTGAACATGGATCTGGGTAGTATGTATCAGTGTATATAGGTTGTGCATCCAGTACACCACTGCATACAAAGCAAAGGATGGTGGGAAAAGTGATGTAAGGCATTACGAATGATATACAATAGGGCAGTGACAGGCAGCTTAGTAAGGCATCCTATACCACGCTATTTTGCTGCATAAAGCTATTTAGTATAATATGCCTATCTAAAATACCTTTTACTACAGTGCTGAACCCACACTGTGATCTGCTACCATGTCAGACTGATTCATAAAAAAGTTTCACTCAATAGATATGAAAGTAGAGCAGAGCTTGTTACCGTAATATGATAATGAAAAGGTCACCAGCATCACTGTGTGGAGCCAACAGGTTAGGTTGGAGTAGTAGGTTTGCCTGCATTGTAGGGACCTCACTTGCTGGTAGCTGTTTTTTTTTATGGCAGCAACATACTGCTGTGTTATGTCATACTGGCAGGGAAAGGGATCACTACAGTACCACTGTATCATATTCAGTTGGATTCCCATGTGTCACGTTGTTGGAATCAGCCAGTACCCCAGCATTAGACAGTATGTGAATGATGTACAGTCAGGGGTGGAGTAATGAATACTCAGTGCATGGAGGACAGTGCCTGTGCAATGGGGTAAGAAAGCATATAATATATTATTCAATATGAATCATAACCATCCATGTTGGGTATGACATACACCAATGTATCAAGTCTATTTCAGCCTGCAGTTTGTTAATGATCAGTACGCATGTTCTCAGATAATAATGCCCATACAGATTTAGGATCTAATGTCTTGTCAAAACCAGTTTATTACACATGAAAAAATAGATATCAAGAAGTTCCTTTAAAGAGTAGAGTAAAACAAGGTTCAAGAGGTGAATTTTTACATCCATTTTGTACATGCAATACTTTGCTTTGTAGTTACAGTTACAGAGAAAAAAGTATAGGAGCATGGAATGTTTTATAACTTTCAAAGCTGTAACAAACTTAGACTTACCAGATAGACATCCATCAAATATGAAATGTACTTCTGTTCAACAGCCTTTAAAAGCTGTTAGCATTTCACTGTACCAACTTTTTGCCCCATGATGCAGCATAAATTGCACTACAGCTTTAGCTTTCAAAGCTGTCAAATATTGTTGTTGATGCTGTTCTATGGTGAGACTAGATCATAACACATTTGAAAGGTGAAGAACACACATGGTTATGACTGGGTGTCTGATGATAATGAATTTATGATGTGTTTGAGACATGGATGTCAAGAAATTAACCTTGACACCAAATCATGAGAAGTGAATCTTGGCATTTAATGTTGATAACACATAATAAATGTCATGATGAGTGAGACCCAATCATAATTCTTTATAGTGTATGGAGCTTTACTTGTCCTATGTACTATCAGTTACAAAAAAGAAAGCAAAACAAGAAAAGAAAAGAAAAAATGTAGAAACACAACATGTCTTAACAGCTTTCAAAGCCTTTGAATCTAATAATACACTTTAACACAATCAAACAAACAACAAGCAGGCAAAACAAAGTACTCTTAGAAGAACAAACTGCTTTAAAAGCTGTTATATAGTTCATTTTGTCATACTTTTGTTTAGAATGGGCAGAGTTAAGTATCTAGCAGCTTTTAAAGCAGTTTTACCTTCTGCCACTATTCTTTGTTGGCCAGCAGTGTTCATTTTCTGTCCTCAATATGTGAAATATCTTAACAGATGTTAGAGGTGTTTAATAAAAACTTTTTAAGCACCTTTCTGATGCTGAAAAGTGCTAAACAAGTTTGTATTCTCCCCATTTGTTGTGCACAAGTGCAGTGTTTCATGCACTTCAAAGTTACTATGTACTCTTCTGATGTCAGCAGATGATTTCTAACTGCAATCACACTATTGCATGTACTATGATATTGTTAACATTGATATGAATGCCAGCTCACATATAAAAAAGCAGTCATGAGGCTATACTTATATCACCTTTTGCAAATCAGTTAACATGAAAAGACCACACTCGAAGCACATCATATGGCCAGTATGAGTTCATCACCGACAGTTTAGATAGGTTCTCCATTACAAAAGTTGAAGGCATGTAAGACCAGTCTGAACTTCTGGAAAAGCAATGACACCACATTTGTTTTTACTTGTCAACTGTTAATTGGTACATGCTATTCTCAGAAATCTACAAAGACAACTCATTACACTTTTTAGAGATTCTTTTAAGTGAATTCTGATTCTGTCTCTTTACGATATGAAGGGGGAGGGTGGCCTAATGGTTAAGGTGTTTGCCTTACAAACACAAGGTGCAGGATAATTGGCTAGGCTTAAAATGGCTCACAAGGGCAGTTAGCTTAGTATTAATCTATGAACCTATGAACCTATGAAGGATAAGAGTTTATTGAGAAGGATATAATAACATAATTTGACAGATGGACAGCATTACTTACATTTTGTCATTGTAGCTTTTCGAATAACCATTTTGATATATGTCAACCCCCCCATTTCACACTTCCACTTACCCAATTCCAAAGTTGCTGAATCTTTTTCTTCCAATATACACATTGCTTTTTTTCTTACTTTTAATGTCTATATTTTTTCTTTCCTTTTGTGGTATTTTTTGTTATTTCCTGATGTCCGGTGATGTTATTTGACACATGTTTTGTCATGTGACACAGTCAGTAGTTCACTGCTTGACATATTTATTATTTGATACTGTACTACCAGTGTGTCAGTCACAGTGTAAGTGCCACACGTTCAACAAGGCAAATGTCAGATAACTGGAACATGGCCACGCCGTATTCCTTGCTTCTGAGTGCCATTCACTGACTCACTGAAAAATAATGAAGAATTAATTTGGATTCCCTGAATTTCAGCACCTGATAAGGGCTTCTGAGTCAAGCCTTTGGTGTATGTCTTACATTTCTGAGTAACTCATATATTTACTTATTTATGCAATCAAGTAGTCAGTCAGCTGGTTACAGTAACATTGTTTTCCAAAATGACTATAAACTATCAGGGGAAAATTGACTTACAAGCTCAACAAGACTGGTTTTATGATGTCAAAGACCTAATGTAGGATCTGCATAGACTTTATTAGAATATTGTTCCGCATATCACAAACCTACTATTCTGTGATGGTTTGGGTTTCATTCTTAAAGATGCCAACTTCATTCATTTAATTAATTATATTACAAAGGACATTTATTTATTTATTTTAGTCATTATATGTCCAGGCACTATACAACTGAAGTATATTCTGGGTAAAACAATAGTTTACAAAGCAGAAAAAAATATATATTTTTTAAATATCTATTGAGTTTCCATAAAAATATGCGCCAAACCATAAAACACACACACACACGTGGCCTACAGCTGCACTGTTGCACCTACCATGTGCTGCTGATTATATATACTAGCTGCAAGATCACACAATCTCCTGGGAAAGGGCATATTTCCCAATCCTGCAGATAAACATACATGTATACAGATATTTCAAGCACAGGCAACAATGCCCTTCTAGCCTGCTAATATACTAAAACAGTTGTTGCCATAATAAGCGTCCAGGAGTACTAGCTTTAATGTAATTTGTTAGTCTGTTCCATGCATCAGTTGTTTTCTCAGACAACCAATTAGTACACTTCTCATTCATACATCTGTATATCTATTTATCTATCTATATATCTATTTATCTATCTATATATCTGTCTATTTATATTTTTATTGTAGCAGGTATAATATGCTGGGATACTTTCTAAAATTAAAAGTGAGACAATGAACTTGATTCACAGAGAAATGCAAAATAACATTTTTTCCAACACAAAATAAGCACATGTTTGCTTAATGTAAACATATTCAAAATACAGTTCAGTTCTGTGTGTTGCAGTTCAATTTTATAAATTTTCACAATGGAACACAACAATCCTTGCCATTCAAAGGTTTGGTTTTGCAGCTTAGTCTAAGCTGCTTTGCAATCCTGAGATACATCCATAAATAGGTTCTGCTATTTTTTTTGAGTAAATTCACAGAATTTTCAATAATTGTGGTGGTACTTCCACAGCTTCCTGTGGTCACAGTCTATCAAGAATCACCATATCAACCTCAATGTCTTTCTCTACTGAGACACAAACACTTTTAAAAATATCTGTTTAGGGTGAGTCACCTTTGACTCAGTTATCAAAAGATTTGTTAAGTCCCTGCCATAATACATAGTATACACACACACACACACACACACACACACACACACACACACACACACACACACACACACACACACACACACACACACACACACACACACACATGCACGCATGCACACATACACAAAAAAACGCATGTGCGCACACACGCACATACTCCCACTTCTGCATTTCTTGTTCACCGATGGTGTTTGTAGTTAGCTGGGATTGAAGGATGAAATAGTTACTGAAATTCTGAAGTTCAAAGCTTTGTTTATAAGAATAATTAAAACATATATTTCAAAAAGAAAAGTAAAGTAAGTGTCAGAATTCGTTACCATCATTAAGGCTAAACCTCATGGAAAGTATAAACCATGCAAATCACAAAATAAACACAAAGTATATTTGTTAATTACAGAAGCTGTTAAGATGTGCAAAATGATGAAAGAAAGCTCACAAGCAAGATGTAGTATACCACAGTGAATAACCTTACTCACCTACAAAAGTCCTGTTAAATACGGAATCAAGTGATGCAAGAAGGGAAGCAGTTACCTTAGGCAAGAAGGAACGATTTGTCACAACAAGACATATTATTTTTTAAATCAGGATGGAAACAGAGGGATATTCCTCCAGGGGTCATTCAGGATCGGGATTGTCTGATGAGATGCACATGAAGGATGCTTCAGGCAAAACAGTATTTTATTTGGCAGCAAGTCTCTGCTTACCTCATATTTGTTGTGTAACCTGTACTTTGTAACTAATAAATGCCTTCTTTGGTTTAAGTGAATAATAGTCGAGTGTACTATGGTGGTTGTAAATATTAAAATGCACAAATAGTACTAAATAAGGACTGAAACAGCAAACATGATAATACAATAAATCACTATAAATAACTTTTGGATTTAAGGCTGAAGAGAGTTCAGCTGTGGAAACAGTCTTGGCCATGTTAAGCTGCAGGTGATTGACAGTCATACCATTCTGGATGTATTCCAGATTTTCTCCTACAGAGTCTGCAGCAGATAGTGTGCTTTGAAAGCAGAGGTGATGCTGTGTATTATCACCATAGCAATTATACAGAAGAACTTTCCTCCTAATGAGCTCACCTAACAGAGGAATATGCATGAAGAACAACGAGGGGCCCAGCATAGAACACAGATCATCTCCACGTGTGAGAGGAGTTGTAATTTCATGTCCATTTTATGATACAGTTCATACAACTCAGCAGAAGTATTGGGAGTCTGCTCTTGGAACACTTTAATTTAACCAGTACATGGGCTCTCATTTTTAAACCAGTCTGCCTGCAATGTCTAGTTCTGCCTGTGGTCATGTTGTTCTTTCTTCTAGTGCCATAATATTTAATTGCAAGGTCATCCCAGGTCTTAGCTTGAGTAAAAGAAGTTTTGTTTAAACTACATCTTTAAAAGCATCACAAGGTGTGTCTTTATGGTCTTTTATAACTAACTAAAGGTGCTGTTTCTAAGTTACTCCCTTATTAAAAGCTGACCTCAGTGCTTCCCCTACAGTGGATGTAAACATTTCAAACAGTATGTTTGCTTGTGGTCAAGAGAGATGTTATTTATGTATAAAACCAATATAACTTGCAAGGTTAGTGAATTACAGCCAATTGAATGATAAGTTGTCATCATTTCTCAGTTTCATATATGCCTGCCTCTCTCACTAGCCACCTACCACTACACTTCTACCTGCAAACATCCTCCTCCACTGCCTCAAATCTAACTGCAGTATATCTGCTTCCCTGCCTACCTGTCACTGTTTTTCTCATCATCCTCTTCCTTGTCTACCTCAAAACTAACCTACTGATCTATCCACCAGGTATCTATAATTTCTGATCAAGACCTGATATTTTATAATTTATAGAACTTTACATGCATGCATAACTACTACTATAAAGAACTCCAAAACTGTATATTCAACAGCTGTGTATGATTTTTCCCTGTTTTGCTTGTATTATTTGTGAAACTTGTTTAGTAACATTGTGAATTTTGCTTGTGACGGTCATATTTTTGTAACTGTGCTATGGAGCTTTTCTCCCCAGGTCTCTGTCGAAAATGAACTTGAACCTGTTGGGCCATCCTGGTAAATAGATGTAAATAAAAAATAAAAATAAAATAAAAATCTCAAATAGACAGAATGTTTTGTCTGTAACTGGATCTACAACATTTTCATATGTTTTTGAATGCCTCATTGATATGATATGTACTAGTCAACCATTAGGACTAGTGTATTGTCATTAGTAGTCAAAAATATTACATCAATACTGACAGCTGACCATGTTGTTTTGGTATTTCTTACATAAGAGCAAATGTTGCGGTCCTGCTTCACACATAGGCCTAGCAAGTTGAAAATCTTTAAACAATATTAAACACAGCCAGTGTGAAATCTAACACAATAAACAAAAAAAATGCACAGGCCCATTTGCGTTGTCACAATATATATATATATATATATATATATATATATATATATATATATATATATATATATGTATGTATGGGTCTACTTTATTTGCCTGAACTTTCATTTGCCCGAAACCCATTTGCCTGACCCCATTTGACCGAAATTTAATTTGACCGACACTTCATTTGACCGACAAATATTATTGGCAAGAAAATGGGATATGCCCCCTTCCCCA
This sequence comes from Protopterus annectens, assembly GCF_019279795.1. NCBI lineage: Eukaryota > Metazoa > Chordata > Ceratodontiformes > Protopteridae > Protopterus > Protopterus annectens. The sequence goes on from NC_056729.1 coordinate 1,860,502,893, forward strand.
CTGCAGTGCGACTCTGGAGTTAGAATATATAGTTAGGGGGTGTGTGGGGGGCACACTTACCTTTGTGTTACTAAGCAATATTAAAGCAAAACTAAACATTATAATATGAAATTAAGTGGGGGGCTTTGCCCCCACACTCCCCACAGCCCCCACACACTCCTAACTATATATTCTAACTCCAGGGTCGCAATGCAGTGGGGAAGGCGGCATATCCCATTTTCTTGCCAATAATACTTGTCAGTCAAATGAAGTGTCGGTCAAATGAAATTTCAGTCATTTGGTCTCGGGCAAATGAAAGTTAGGGCAAATGAAGTAGACCCATATATATATATATATATATATATATATACATTTAGTGTTTTCATTTACAGTGTTTTTATGGAACATCAGAATCAATTGCATCACTTCCTTCAACAATTAAATAAAAAATCTAATCACATTATCAACCAAAAACATATAATCAAATAGTAAAGACCCTACACTTATTGCCAAAGAACATTTAAGTTGACTGTTAAAACCTTTTCTGATCAAGCATTAAAAAACTTCCTAAGACAAAATCCACATCTATTTACATAATGAATATCTATTATATTATGAACCACAAAAATGTTAAGCAAAATATTAATTAATTAATTTTTGTTCTTGTTAAAACATAAAAAATCAAAGTTTAGCAACTGTCAGAGCTAGCACACCATTTATTTGGGGCGAAGGTAACAACATTTAAAATTAACTGGCAATACAGTTTATGATTCTCTAATCCGCCTTCCCAGTTCCCTTCCTTGATGTCGGGTATATTTTTCCACAACATAAAACAAAATTTCTTAAAGTTGGTAATCATTGCTTGTTTACACAAAGCATTGCTGAGGTCACCCACTTTAATTGCATAGACTTGCTGATATATTCCAATTTTTATAGACTTCTCAGTCTTGCCAATATAAAATGTGGGGCATGTTGAAAAGCAATGCAAACTGCATTTTTAGTGATGCAATCATAACTTCTGTTACTAGCTATAATTCTGGGGTCACTATCAAACATCAGACTGGTACTGTTGTAGATAAATTTAAATTGTTTGCATGCCTCACATTTTCTCATACCACTCTTATTAACTGCAGTCTTCTCATCCTCCCTTTTATATCTTTGAATGAAGGAGTTCTACTTCATGCCCCTTTTAGAAACATAATTGGGGTCTTTTCCTAAATTTGTAATCATATCAAATGGCTCAAATACATTTTTTCAATTTTTGTTTAAAATGTTTTAATATCACATACCCTATTACCATATTCCAAAACCATGGCTTTTGAAAATTCTTTGGCCGTGTGTTTTAGTTTTGTTAAAGCCCCTGTTTTTAATAGGGGTTGAAATTTGGCATGCCTTGCATTTAGTGTTTCATCCACAACATTCTGAACCATTTTGTCTGGGTAAGTCCTTTCTAAGAACTTATTTTTCAAAAATATATATAATTCAGTCTTAAATTGTAGAACCTCAGACAGCAACCTACTTAACCTAACCATCTAACCTTTGATCAAATTTCTCTTTTGCCGGGTCAGGTGGTTACTACTAAAGTGTAAAAACTGTTAGAGGGAGTTGGATTTCTATAAAAAGGAAATTCAGATCTACCCTCAACAGTATTTTTCATCAATTGGATGCCCACGTATTTAACACCATTACAATTTGAATCCGCAATAAATTCCAAAATTGCTGTTGTAAAATTAAAATAACTCACAAATTTATCCTATCTCCCTTGGCTGCCTCTCCATAGAATAATGCTGTCATCCAAATAAAGAAAATAACTACCACTATATGGCTTAAATGTAGAGGGAACATATATTTGTTTTGCTATAACCATAATATAATATTGTCAAAAACAGGAACTTTTGCTGCTCCCATTGCAAGAGCCCTGTTTTGCTTATAATAGTCACATTAAAAAATAATAATAATTTTGAATACAATTTCCATACAGCTTGTAAAAGTATGTATGTTTCCTTGATGAAAGGTATTCATTGTAGCAATATATTTTAAAAACACTTCATACCTAATTTGTGGGAATAACTAAATATAGATCTATCACACCTATGGTTACAAACAAACAATCTCTCCTGAAGGTCTTGCTAGCCATACTTTCAGAATAATAAATGAGTTATCATGAAAAATTATTATAGGCTCATATGCTATATGGTACTAGACTATCGGCCCTGGGGCCTATATAAGCCTAGCCAAAAAGATTCCCTGGCTTTCGCCACCCAAGAAAATTATTTTCCTGTGCCCCTGTCAAGCAGTGCCACAGAAGTGATCCCCGGGGTGAATTTTCTATTTCCCATCCAGTCGTCAAGATTTTTCTTAAAGAGGACCAATGAGGAGCTTTGCTTGACATGAATGGGTAGTTTGTTCCAGAGTATGGGAAGTCTCTGGTACAGGAATCTATCTCTCCAGCATGTTCTGTTTATTGTGGTGACAAGGTTTAGGTCCCTGGAGCTGTTATCCACATAATTAACCACTGGTTCAGTGTTTGGTCCAATTATGGTAACACTTGGCCACAATATTGAGTCACTAACAGATTGTGGACTTTTAGAATACCAAAAATGAATGGAATTTATGTTTTTTAACCATCACAAAATCCATCAATTTGGAAGACAAATCAAAAGTTGTGTCCAAATCATTTGACCAAAAAGAATATCCCTGTATAAGCAGGGTGACTTCATTTCTAGATAGTTTTTCAAAAGTCTCACAATTAAGTAATCTAACATCATATGTGCACACAGGAATTGATTAATATGTACTACCCCACCAGCTTTATCTAGCTTTGTAATCCTGATATTTTGATCTTTCTTAATAGACTCCAAAAATTGTTTCAAATAGTTTGTCAAAGTATAAGAACAATCTCTTTGCAGAAAAAATTGTCTTAGCTCATTCTCACAGTTTTTCATACAAAACTATGGGTGATATTAAAGGTGGATTGTAAATGTTCCTTCTAACCAGTTTATTTTGATTTATTTTATCTCTCCCATTTTGAAATAACATCAGTTAATTAAGTTTCCTAGTATTTTTTAATTCAATAAAAGTATCTGTCAATTTGGGTTTAGCTGATGACACAGAAGTAAACCCTTTGATGAACAATGGACCAAATAATGATTTTATTTCTAGGTGACTGGAATATGTATTTTAAAAGTCACCAAAATCAAAAACAGTACCAGTGACATCACTTGAAGTTAATAGTCGTACCATTTCCCTTTTTTCCTTCCTTTTCCAATGTTTGAATTGTTTTGTGATTAGTAATTGCTTGTGATTTTCCATGATTGGTGGGCATTGCTCTCACTCATTGCACCCTTCTCTGTCAATCTCTGAGATCTCCTCAGCAATTCCTCCTGTTCTCTAATATGTTCTATAAAGCTCTTTCCAGTGCTAAGAATCAAACCTTGTGATAGAAAGGCATACACCTTAACCACTGTACCATTTGGCCTTTCATGTTCTGTAAAGCTCTTTCCAATGGTGAGAATCAAACCTTCCACCTTGTGGTTGAAAGGCATATACCTTAACCACTGTACCACTTGACATTTCATTTCTTTAGATCCATTCTATTGACTGTCTTGGAATTAGTTAACAACTTGAATATATGGTTAGCACTAGCAAAAGATACACTTTTCTAATCCTATACTCCTCTTCATCATGTGCCAATCTTTCTGTTTTTCCTACAAATCATGTCACTGTGGAGGTCTACATTTTTATTAGTCTTAATAAAAAAGTTTCTCTTAAGAAGCAAACAAGGAGTCATGTTTAATTTCAGTTTGCACATCCCTAACTTCCACCTCTAGTTTCTTCATTCCCCATTGTTGTTCATCATAAAGATCTGCATAAGGTCTATACTAATCTTATTAAAAAGCTCAAGTAATTAGTTTTGGGTGTTCAACACTGTTGAAGGAAGTGATGCAATTCATTCTGATGAAGTGCTGTAAAAATGCCTGGAACAAAAGCACTAACTTGTAACAAATTGTGACAATGTGAATTGGGCTGTATGTATTATGTTTATTTTTAAGTTGCAGATCTTTGAATAACAGTCTGTATACACTTGTCAATATCAGGAATGCATATCTTATTTCGGGTCTAAATAAGCGAACACTTAAAAAAGCGAACGCTAATTCATCGACCCTAGTTCAGCGATCACTGAAAATGCCAAACATTCGGAACAGCGATTTTTTTCCGAGGGAAAAAAAATCGCCGTTCCACAAAAACAAAAAAGACAAAAAAAAATTAAAACAGTATTTAATGTGGAGGGCTTCGCCCCCACACACCTCCTACTTAAATATACCAACTCCGAGATTGCACCATAGTGGAGGAAATGGCAAACTCCTGAAACTGGCCCATTGATTGTTTTTCCCTGAGAAATGTTCGGCATTTTCAGCGTTCGCTGAAATAGGGTCGATGAATCAGTGTGTGACAATTGGGGAGAGATGGGTGAAGGCTGCCAGCCTAGTCAAATAGAATTTGATACATAATTCTATCATCTGTCTAAATAAATGTAAAATACAGGCTTGTGTTTTTAAATTGTAAGAAAACACTGTAAAATATGAACTTCAAGATTGTTGCAACATTGCCATCTGCTGTAAGGAAAACCAAGCCAAGTATTACAAATGTGTCTTTTTAAGTTGAAAAGATCTTATGAATCTCTTTAAAGTTAGCATTCGGCTCCAGAGCGGCTGGGTGAAGATTTCATGCCCATTGTTTTAAGGCTAAAATTTATGACAAGAATTTAGATGTGGAATGCTTTTTATGGCTCTGGTTTCTGCTAGACTGTACATGTGAAATGTCTTCTATTGTTGTAAGTTTCTGTGCAGGTGTTAGATTGCTAAATAGTGCAGTTTGTTTGCCTGGGAAAACCTAAGTGTCAAGAATGATGCAATTTGGGGAGGGACCCAGCAAACATGTTTATTAGTAATGTTTAAATTCTATTTCTCACAAGAGACGTGAAGCGTATTGACTTTGGACATCTAACTTACCAGCACTCTGCCTATGCTTACATGTAAGTTTTTAGCACTGTGATTTCTTGTAGGAATAGTTAAAGCTAGTAAAGATTAATTAGGTATTTTTCTTTGAAATCAGACCTGTCCTACTGTATTATTTTAAGTTTCTGTGTGATCTCTGAACTCTTAGATATCTCTGTGGTGTAGTAGTTTTGTCTTGTGTTTTAATTATTTATTAAATATTTTTAAAACCTTCTACCTGTAGCTGGTTTATGTAGAGATAAATTATGCTTTTGAGTACATTATATATTTATAGAGTTTACTGTCTAAGCCCTTCCAATAAGCCTTAGACTGAATAGTCACATTATTATTGGATATTAATATTCCTCAGTAATAATTAGACACCATTTTAAGGGCCTTTTAGTAGCTGATGTTATTAACTGGGTGGTGGCAGTAATTACTACTGTGTAGTCTGGTTAAAGGGGCACAGTTGGAGAATCTGTC